>NW_007253822.1:1516307-1579415 GCF_000164805.1 Carlito syrichta | reverse complement strand
CGCAAACCTCAATTTCTCAACCAACTCATCTTCGACAAAGCCCCCACCACCTACCACTGGGGAGAGGAGAACCTATTCAGTAAATGGTGCTAGGAAAACTGGCTGACCACATGCAGAAGATTGAAACAGGACCCCTATCTATCCCCATGCACAAAGGTTAACTCCAAATGGATCAGAGACCTAAATGTAAAACCTCAAACCATAAGAACCTTAGAAAATGAAGGAAATACCCTCATGGAAATCAGAACTGGCAACCAATTCCTGAACAAAACCCAAAACCCACAGCTCATAAGAGAGAAAATAGACAAGTCGGACCTTATTAAACTGACAAGCTTCTGCAAAGCCAAAGAAACCATCAAGAGAGCAGGGAGACAGCCTACAGACTGGGAAAAAGTATTTGCCAACTCCAGGTCTGACAAAGGCTTAACATCCTGGATCTACAAGGAACTCAAACGTGCTGAAAAGAAAAAAACAAACAACCCCATTATAAAATGGGCAAAAGATATGAACAGACACTTCACAAAAGAAGACATCCAAGAAGCCAACAAACACATGAAGAAATGTTCAACCTCACTAATCATCAGGGAGATGCAAATCAAAACCACACTGAGAAGCCACCTAACTCCAGTCAGAATGGCAATTATCAACAACTCAAAAAATAACAGCTGCTGGAGAGGGTGTGGTGAAAAGGGAACACTTCTACACTGTTGGTGAGAGTGTAAACTAGTGCAATCTCTGTGGAAAGCAGTGTGGCGATTCCAAAAAGATCTAAGTACCAACCTCCCATATGACCCTGCAATCCCCCTACTGGGAATAAATCCTGAAGAACACAAATCACTCTATAAAAAAGATACCTGCACACACATGTTTATCGCGGTGTTGTTCACAATAGCAAGAATCTGGAAACAGCCATACTGCCCGTCAAAAGAGGACTGGATTTAAAAAATGTGGTACATATACACGATGGAATACTATGCAGCCATAAAAAAAGAACAAAATCCTGAATTTCGCAGCAACCTGGATGGAACTAGAGTCTATAATACTGAGTGACCTCTCACAGAAACAAAGATCTGAGTATCACATGTTCTCACTCATATAATGGACCTTGAACTTCCAGTGTAATACTATAAGAAAATGACTTAACGGTACTGGGAAATTATGGGGGGGGGGAGATGGGATTAACAGTAGCAAATATCTGTCTGGGGACAGGGAAACACCTCTTATCAACAGGGTGCCTGAATGAAACGTAATTGTATACCTAACCCTTAACTGTACCCCACAAAACCATAATAACAAATATTAAAAAAAAAATTTAACCTTATTTTCTTTCTTACATCATATAGTTGATAAGTTTTTCCTTTCAATTGTATCATCTTTGTCTTTTAGTGGAACATTTAGAACACTTTCATTTGATCTTATTATGTATATATTTGTGTTTAAGTTTACCACATTAGTATTTGTTTTCCATTTGTTCTGTGATTTTTTTTCTCTGCTTTCTTGATTTTGCTTTCATTGAGTATTTTATTCTTCTTTTCTCCTCAAAAAGTTTAGAAATGAGATACTAATCTATTATTCGTTTAGTACTTCTTTAGAGAATATACCATGTGTATACAATGTTATATGTGGATATATAATGTGTGTATGTATATGCATGTGTCTATGTATACATATGAAGGAATCTCCACAAGACATCAGTTCAGCAATGATATTATGATAGTATGATGTGCCTAAGTGTGGATTTCTTTTAATTTATCCTGCTCAGGATTCCCAGGTCTTTTTTTTTTTTTTTTTTTGAGTTGGAGTCTCACTCTGTCGCCCAGACTGGAGTGCAGTGACCACTCCCGGCCACTGCAGCCTCGACCTGCTGGGCTCCGGCGATCCTTCCGCCTCAGCCTTCCGAGTAGCTGGAATTACAGGCATGAGCTACCACGCCAGGCTAATTTTTAAATTTTTATTGTAGAGATGAGCTCTCACCTGCCCAGGCGGGTCTCGAACCCGCGGGCTCATGCAATCCACTCACCTCAGCCTCCCAAAGGAGCGGGATTACAGGCTGAGCCACCGAGCCCGGCTTCCTAGGTCATTTAAAAAATATTCTTAGCCATTGTCTCTTCACACTATTGTTCTTGCCCCATTCCCTTTCTTTCCCGTGTGGGTCTTCAATTAAGTGTAGATAAACCTATTTATTGTACTATGTCTCTTAATTTCAACTATAGTTTCCATCCTTTGGCTTTCTGTACTTCATCCTGGATATTTTTCTGATCTGTCTTCTAGTTTATTAATTCTCTCTTCACTTGTGACTAATATACTGGCCCATTCACTAAATTAAATTAAATTAAATTTCAGTCACTGTATTTTTTGTTTCTAGAATTTTTCACCTGCTTTTTAAAAATATATAAATTTTAATTATCTGCCAAATTTTTAATTGTGTCTTTTTCCCTCCTTCCTGAGCAAAGTATAATTATTTTCAAGTATGTTCTTAGGAATTCCAATATCTGGAGATACACTGAGCCAATTTCTGTCAGCTGGACTTTGTCCTCATTTCTATTCATATTTTTTAGCTTCCTTGTATGCTTGGTTATTTATGTTTGTGTTAGTGTGTGTATGTGTGTGTGTGTGTGTGTGTGTGTGTGTGTGTGTGTGTGTGTAAATAAACATTGTACTTGTAATGTTCATTATAGAAATAATTTAATGCTAAGCATGCCATGTCCTTAGGAAGAGAATTTATATTTGTTTATGCCAGGTACCTGAAGGTATTAGCATTGGTATTCTTTCAATCCAATTTTATTTTATTCTATTTATTTTATTTTTAATTAAAAAATTTTTTTTGTGTGAGTCAGTGTCTCATTATGTCACCCAGGCTGGAGTGCAGTGGCATTGGCTTACCACAGTCTTGACCTCCTAGGCTCAGGCGAGGCTTCTGCCTCAGCCTCTTTAATAACTGAGCTGCAGGTATGTGCCACCAGACCAGGCTGATTTTTAAATTTTTTATACAAACGAGGCCTCGTTATGTTGCCCAGGCTGGTCTCGAACTCCTGGGCTCAAGCAATCCTTTTGTCTCGGGTTCCCCAAATGGTGAAATTACAAGTGTGAACCATAGCACCCAGCTTCAACCCAATTTCAGATATTGAGATAAGTATAAGCTGGGTTCACTTCCCCTATTTCCAGTTTATCCCGTCCCTGGGATATAGCTCTTCAGGGTTTCTACAAGTCCCCTTCCCTTCTTGATAAGGTCTTGAACTCTTGACAATTTCCCTTTCTCTGTGAAGTTGGAAAGTAATGCTTAACTTCTCAGCTTTTTAGGCTCTCAGGCTTACTTAACAAAGTTCACTGAGGAAAAATGGCACCTCCCTGGACTTTGATCCTCCTCCACATCTTGACTCACTGATACTTTATTATCTTTTTGTATTTTCAAATCCTTGAAATAAGTTGTTTTTTTCAAACATACAAAAAATTATTTTGTTCAGATCTTATTGTCTTTAGCAGAACATTCGGTCAGACTTATCTAGCCTACCTTTTTTGAAAGTGGAATTCTAAAGCATTTAAATTGTTATTTCAAAAAAATGCATCGCCTTTTTCGTAAGCTTTGAGTCTGCATATGCATTGGGATGGTACTGAATGTTAATACATTTTCTTTGAAATGCCATTTATGGACATTTTTGTGTCATTTCTGCAACTTTAGTTTTAAAAGTCCAAGAGTTCACATTGTGAAGACACTAAATCAAGCAATAACTTGCCTTGAAAAATGTCTAAACTCCAATTATGCTTCACCAGCATACATAACTCTGGCTCTTTTTAAGCAATAATATTAGAATTGCCAAGGAAACACTGTACCTAGTTTCTTTATCCTTGAGCCATCATAAAAGTTTTCTACCAACATTTCAAGGACAAAACAATGACTAACTTCCTTCACTAAAGGGAATTTCAGAAAACAACTAGTAAGGCTGATATGAAACATATGCTAAGAAGGTAATACCATGAAATTAATTTTTTTTTAATGTTGGTACTATTGTCTTTATCTTTACTACCCCATAAAGAATGGTTTGTGGTACAAATACAACCCCTATCCCTAATGTGCTTCATTACTAAAGCAACACTTAATTAAGTGGTGGACAAAGCCAAGAACATGCTGTGGTTTAAGAAAATCTCTTAGGTTATTTTCAGATGTTTCTAGTTTAGTAAAAGCTAAAGCATATTTTGTTGAGCACATTTTATTCCCATGTGTATTTTAAGGGAAATCTAACCCATGTGTTTTATTTCATTAATATTTTGCCAAGTTAAATGGCTCTTTTGTAAGATATATTTAATGTTAAGTTATTTTTATGAGGACTTTTCCTTGGATTATGAATTCATATGTCACCTAAAGTAAGTATACTTTGATCCAAATATCTTGTAGTTATGAAGTCAGAAACCCACAAAACTTGGGTGATTTCCCAACAGTGCCAAATACAATATTTCATTTCTATTACTAACGTCATGATTTTTCCTCATATTTGTCAATCAGCACTTTATTGGAAAAACACAAGTTATTCACCTTTTAAAGTCTCGTTTTTTGGGATAAATGTCCAGATGAGACCACGACCCAATTCAATATGAACCATGAACCTCAAATTGTGGGTGTAGATCTCAGTGTGTGGTTTGTATAATAACCAACTCACAGCTATGGTTATTTAAAAGTAAGATATAAGAGGACTTAATGAATACTAACTCATGGGAGTGTCAAAAATGACTAATAAAGATACAGAGCAACAGGAACTTTCAGTACATATTGGTAGGAGCACAAATTAGTAAACTGCTTTAGAAAATAATTTAAATTACCTAGTAAAGTTACAGTTGTTCATGTCCTATAACCCAATAATTCCACACCTATCTATAGCCCTAGAGAAACTTCCAGAGGTAAACCAGGACACACAAAAAAATTCATAGTGCCATAATAACAAAAAACTGGAATTGGTTTAAATATCCATCAATAGGAAAAAGGATAGGCTGTGATATTTCTAAAGTGGGATTGTATAGATCAGTGGAAATGAATGAATTTCAGGCACATACATTATCAACATGGATGAATCTCAAGAAGAGAGATCTGAATGAAAAAACTGTCATAGGAGAAAAATGCAAAAGAATTTAATGCTTAGGAATATGGACAAACATGTAATATTATAAATAGAAAACAGGAAATAATACAAATACAATTCAGGATGCACTTCTCATGGGATAACGAAAAGGGAGGGGCTAGGGTATTGGAAAACCTAAGTTGCGTTCATATTGTTTTTTAAAAGAGTACACAAGTTTTTGTTTTTATCCTTATTTCATGCTTTAAAAATGTGTTGTGAAGATTATTTTGTTTTATATAACTTTTAGAAATTAATGTAAAAATACAGATTCAAGCATGCAATCAACATATTGTATTATTTACTGACATCCCCAATTCCCACGAAACCAAAGCAAAAGGTGCAGCCTGAGTTTAGTTATATGTTTAATGCTTCCAGTCCTGTCCTGATTTTTCAAAAAAAAAAAATCCTTCTGGGTTCCTACTATGTCTTACATAGCTGGACTATTTCTTATATTTTCGAATTAGATTAAATACTATCAGGCAGCTTCTGTCATTTCACATAAGTAGTAGTGATTACTCTATCAGAAAAAAAATCTATAATAACGTGGCATAGTAGTTAATGTTTGACAAGCAAGTCTCAGTGGTGTGCTATAGCTGTCAGTATAGCCGTTAGTAACATGAAGACACAGTGGGCTAAATTCTACAAGAGAATAGAGCTCTCCCTCAGTCAAAACAAGCACTGAACTCTTTCCAAAATACAGCGAATCTATTTATTGTGTAGAATCAATTATTCACAAGTACAGGGCAGCTAGCCTCTCCCCCCTTCACTCCTCCCTCCTTTTCTTCCTTCCTTCACCCACTTTATCAAATATCTATTATGTGCCAGCTGCCAAATACTCATGCATGCACTGATGTCCCAAAAGAATTAGTGGGACCTTTGGGAGTGCGTGTCCTACAATCACAGCTCCTTTTTCTCTCTGGCACAGAAGGAACTTACTTTGGTTAATCAAGTGATATCTTCACAATGTTTGCCATATCTGTTACATGTATAATTTATTTTGTCTTTTTTTTTTGAGTTGGAATCTCACTCCGTCACCCAGGCTGGAGGACAGTGGCACACTCACAGCCACCCCTGTGTCGACCTGCTGGGCTCAGGTGATCCTTCTGCCTCAGCCTTCCAAGTAGCCAGAACTACAGGAGCGTGCTACCACACCAGGCTAATTTTTGATTTATTGTAGAGATGAGGTCTCGCCAAGTTGTCTGGCTGGTCTTGAACCCGTGGACTCAGGCCATTCACTTGCTTCAGCCTCCCAAAGTGCTAGGATTACAGGCTGAGCCACTGAGCCCGGCCTATTTTGTCTTTTTAAATTGTGAGTTCTATAACACATATGGGTGGGTATATGTAGTATGTAGTTATATATATATAATTTAAAGAATGATAAAATTGACACTCATGTACTTATTACCCTGTTTAAGAAACTGATATTGACAGAAATTAGAATGAGTGTCCTCCCCAATATTTCTTCCCTCTCCCCACCTCGAAATCAGGCGGTGCTTGAATTGTATACTGTCATTTCCTTGCTTTTCTTTGTAGTTTTGTAATCTATGTGTGTAACTAGGTATTTTACATGTCTTAAAATATTATTACTGTGATAATAATAGTATACATTCTTCTGTGACTCAGTATTTTTCACTCAACATTCTACTCTTATGATTCATCCATAGAGCTGTGGATGATATTTACTTTTTACAGTTGCATAAGAGTTCACTGTATGTTTTTCTCCCACTTTAGCCTTTCTTTTTTGATAGACATCTGACTTGTTCCCAGTTTTTGCTATTACACAGAGTCAGCTTTGGATATTCTTATACATGTGCAAGTGTTTCTCTTGAGTATATATTTGGCAAAAAAATTGTTAGGTCGTAAGATATGTGAATTTCTCACTTCCCTGGAAAATGCTGATTTATTTTCCAAGTAGCTGTCTTGATTTACTTTCTTGCAGTAAGTGTTTTTGTTCTACATCATTATCAACAGTTAATATTGCTTGACTTTTTAATTTTTACCAATACGTTTGTGTGAAATTATATCTCACCCTGGTTTTAAGTTGCAATTCCTTGGCTGAGTGCCATGGCTCACACCTGTAATCCCAGCATGTTTGGAGGCTGAGGCATGAGAATTGGTTGAGCCCAGGAGTTTGAGACTAGCCTGGGCAATATAGTGAGACTCTCTACAAAAATAAAAAAATTATCTGGGCATGGTGGTGAACGCCTATAACCCTAGCTACTTGGGAGGCTGAGGTATGACAATCACTTGAGACCAGGAATTCGTGGCTGGAGTGAGCTGTGATCATGCCACTACATTCCAGTCTGGGTGACAGAGTGAGACTCTGACTCAGAAAAAAAATAAAAATAAAAAAAATAAAAATAAATAAATAAATAAACAAATTGCAATTCCCTGATCATCAATGAATTTGAGTATCTTTTAATTTTTATTTGTCATTTGTATTTTTCTTCTGTGAAGTGTCTATTCATACCTTTTGCCTATTTTTCCATTTGTTCTTCATATTTTTCTTATTGATTAAAAGAGTTTTTAATATGTGTTTTCGATATGATTTCTATTCTAGATATATGTATTGCAAATACATGCTTCCAGTTTGTGGTTTGAATTTTGTTCTCTTTATGAAATTTTCAATGTCTTTATTTTAATATAGTCAAAATTAGAACTCTTTTTCTTTATGCTTTTTATGTCCTGTTTAAGAAATCCTTTTCCACACAGATTATATTCTCCTTTACTGTCTCCTAAAAGTGTTCACAGTTTTGCATTTCACATTTAAGTCCTTAATCCACAAAGAATTGACTGATGTTTGTGGTGGATATAAAAATCTGTTTTATTTATTTCTGTGCAGTCAACCAAGAGTATTATTTATTTGAGGAGTTAATCCCTTCTCCAGTGATCTGCACTGCCATCTCTATCCATATCATTTTTTTCTTCCAGGGAAGGATCTTCTTCTGGGCTCTATGTTTTGTTCTCTTAGAATACAGTCTATCTTTGTGCCAATAACACATTGTCTCAATTACCTTATTTGGTAGAGCAAGTTACCTTATCTTTTCCTTCTTCAAAATTACTCTAGCTATTATTGGCCCTTTGCATTTTCATGTAAATTTCAGAATCAGATTGTAACTTCCATGGGAAACTCTATCTAAATTTTGATTGAAATAGCATAAAATTTACAGTTAACTTGGGAATAATTAACATTTTACAATATTAAACTTTCTATATGAGTATTCCATAATGCCCAAATTATTTAAGTTCTCTTTAATGTTTTCCAAATTATTTAAGTTCTCTTTAATGTTAAGTTCTCTTTAATGTTTTCAGCCTTGAGAGTGTGTTCTAGGTCTTAAGTTCCTTATTGTGTATCTTTGTATGTGGTAAGGTAATAACCTACACCTAGGGATGTGCTTTTAGATCCATTTACCTGTGTAGTATAAATTTCAAAAATTAATTTTCTTAAATATCTGACTTGTTCATTTTTTGGCAGGTACTTAATTTTTGTCGCAATTGTCAATGGTGGGAATGTAAGTTGAAAGGACTATTTTGGAAAACTGTGTGACAGTCCCTTATGAAGTGTAAGAAGCACGTACCTAGGAACTCACAATGCCAGTTCTAGGTGTCTGCTGAGAGAAGCTCTTTCCCATGACCACCAGGAAACTGTAAAAGCAGCCTTATCCATATTAAAAAACAAAAACAGTCCAAGTGTCCATAAGCACTATAGTGGATAAGTTATTGTGACAGATTCACTGGAATAGTACTTGGGAATAAAATTAATTAAATCTATGCATATTAATGTGTATCAATATTGCAATCAAAATTTGAGTGAAAAAAGCAAGTCACTGAAGAATCCATGATGTAAAATGCAAGGACAAAACATACTAGACAATATATTGGGGGCAAATGGTAAGATACATGACAAGATTATTAAAAAGGCAAGGAGGCCGGGCTTAATGGTTCAAGCCTGTAATCTTAGCACTTTGGGAGGCCGAGGTGAGGGGATTGCCTGAGTCAACGGGTTCGAGAACAGCCCGGGCAATTTGGCGAGACCTCATCTCTACAATAACTCAAAAAATTGACCAGGCGTGGTAGTGCACGCCTGTAGTTCTGGCTACTTGGAAGGCCAAGGCGGAAGGATTGCCTGAGTCCAGCAGGGCAACACAGGGGTGGCCGTGAGCGTGCCACTGCACTCCAGACAGAGTGAGACGCCAACTCAAAAAAAAAAGGCAAGGAATTATTGACATTAAACTCAATAATGTTGTTACAAGGAAGGGAATGACATTGTTATTGGAGGAACACATGGGTAGCTTTGAAATATTAGTCATTGTCTATTTCTTAAGTTAGCTGGAGGGAATGTGTGTTTGTTTTATTCTTTTACAAATATACACAGGCATATGTGTGCATGCCATACACACACACACACACACACACACACACACACACTTTTGATGTATAACATTTATAATAAAATCTTAGTATAAACTTGATTAAAACTTTTAATAATTGAACATTCTTTTTTGGTAATCCAAAGAGTACTTCATGATGGCTCATTAATGTGTCAGCCTTGAGAGTGTGTTCCAGGTCTTAAGTTCCTTATTGTGTATCTTTGTATGTGGTAAGGTAATAACCTACACCTAGGGATGTGCTTTTAGATCCATTTACCTGTGTAGCATAAATTTTCAAAAATTAATCTTTTCTGATTGATCAAAGAAAGAGATTCATGAAGACTGGTAGGACCCTTGCAGCTGTTGGTCTGGCCCTGATGGCAGCCCTGAGCAACATGGAGAATGTCAGTGAAACACAGTGTGGAGAAAAATATCCATTGATCCTTGAATTTTTTTCTTCCCAAACTTATGGCTGGAAAATTTTCCTTAGTCCCCCAGACAAATGAAAGTGGAATAAGTGACAAGTTTTAAGACCCTTCTTTTACTTCTAATTCTCCTTTTCTGCTTAAAATTATCTATCCCAACCTATATCTTCTCAACACATACACAAGACTGTTTCATTGACTGAATTGCATGAAGTTCTCTGATCCAAAGAAAATACTCTAATTCAAAATTTCCTAAACCTAGCCACTTGAAAATCCCTTTATAATTCTTGAGCTATCCATTGATCACATGTGCTATTATATATGTAGCATTTTTCATTCCATATTTCATTTCAAAATACAATGTTTTTCTTTAAGTTTACTTTCATTTGACTCACTTTTGCTATATTCACCTCATCCTAAGACATATTAGTAAAATCATGGATTTGATGGGCTATTTCCATTTTATATGATTTTCATGAAAATAGACTCATAACCATTCAAATCTGCAAAAGATTTCCATATACCACTTTGGCCAAAGGTCATTCTGGATATGTCTATGTGCTACACTTTGGGAAAATCTAATCAGATTTAGAAAGATTCCCCCCCTCTCCAAAAAGAAAAGTCTGCTTCTCTCTCCTCCTCTCCTCAACAGTGCACACTCCCCAGCAGGGCAGCCAGCAAGCAGCTCTGACCTCAGCATGTGCCAGACTGCCAATATCCCCCTTTGTCTGCAGAGTGTTTCTCAGTTAGATTTGTGTTCTTTTTACTTGGGATTGCCATCTTTCTGTTGCCCAGCTTACTATAAAAGGGGGTAAATTTATGCCCTGGGAAACTGACATTCCCGCAGAGGTAATGCCAGCTGGTTGGCCAAGATAAAGTAGCAGAGCAGAATTAACTGACTGGTGCTCAAATCCTTGTTTATATAGAGGCCAAGTCACTAGGGGCATGTGTGGCTGTGTTGGGAGTAGGTCGTCAACCTCCACCATCAGCATCCTGTCAATAGCAGGGTGACAGCGGTCCCCATAGTCTTCTGTGACAATCCAATTCATGCATCTCCTCTGTGACTGTCAATCACCCAGGTTTCACTTACTCAAGTTCTCCACCCACTTTCAATCTTGGTCATTCCTGGTTTATTAAGCCTTGCTTAAAGATGTGGGGCATCTTTGATACAGTTTGATTTTAAAAAGTATTTTTTCCTCTTCTTTTTAGTTGCACTTCAAGGTCAAATGGTTTAGATATTTCCAGAAGGCTGCCACTGCCTCTTAGCTCCACACATGTGTATATGATGCCATTGGCAGCCTTCTGAGTGCATGGCTGAGTCCATTAAGACTTAGTGAAGCCTGCAAGAAAGAATCAATGTTTCATTTA
The DNA here is from genome assembly GCF_000164805.1 of Carlito syrichta. Taxonomy (NCBI): domain Eukaryota; kingdom Metazoa; phylum Chordata; class Mammalia; order Primates; family Tarsiidae; genus Carlito; species Carlito syrichta. The sequence goes on along the minus strand of NW_007253822.1, from coordinate 1,568,141 downwards.
CATTAGAAGACTTTACATCGCATCACAGCCTGCTGGACACAGCCTGAACAATATCTTAATACTAATCAGCTGTCCCTGACACTGAATTTTAAGGATTGGTATTTTGAAAACCAAAAGTATTAGCTCTGGCCTTCCCAGCTGCTCTCAGACAATTGTCTGCCCCCTTGCCAGACTGTACAATTTGACACTCGTGTTCAGTGACTTCTCACTCATTAAACTGATCAAGATACAAAACTTGTTAGTTAATTTTTCATGTACTTGGGGGATCTGGTTGCATATTTTAATGATCTGCTCTCAGAATGTGCTGATCAAACTGCATATTTTGTTGATTCGCCGTGACACATCTTTAACCACAGTGTGGCTCACGCGGGGTCCTGGCTGATGTGAGCTGCATCTAGGAAGCACTGAGTAGATGCCGTGTGTACTAATTGAGCTGTGCAGCTCCGCTGAGGCACTGATGGGCTCTGTACTGATTGATCTGAATAATAACCATTTGGAAATTTCATATTCCGTATCCTAGGGCTCAGATGATATCAAAACCAATATTTATTAGAGTAGCATTCCTCCTAGTTAGACCCCAAGGCATTTTTCTCACTTGCTTAAGGATTTTGGTCATGAAAACTGAGGACTTCACACACACACACCACACACACACACACACACACACACACACACACACACACACACACACACATACACACACTGCATAAACGAGATAAACAAAGAAGCCAGGGAGTGAGTGTAGACAAGGTCAAACAGAAAGATAATGGCAATACTTAACTACACTCTCTGGATCCTGTTGATGTTGAGAACTTAGGAATTGACTCTATACATTTGAAAAATAAATCGTCTGAACTTACTGTCTCTGACCACAAGGCATTGACTCCAAAATGGCTGCCTCAGGCAGAGAAGGTGCTCAGGGACCTCTGCCAAGGAGGAGGCATAGAGTTGGGCCAGCAGGGCCTCCCCCAGAAAAATCAGGGGAGCTGGATTCTTGTCCAGACCCTATGCTTGATCACTCATGTGACTTGTAGGAAATAAATCAGGATCTCTAGATCTCATTTGTCAAATCTGTTTTTTAAAAAATGTAGGGAATCAGGCATGGTGATTCATGCCTATAATCCCAGCATTTTGGGAGGCTGAGGTGGGAGAATTGCTTGAGGCCAGGAGTTTGAGACCAGCCTGGGCAACATACCTCATCTATACAAAAAAACCCAACAAAGTTAGCCAGGTGTGGTGGCATACACCCATAGTCTAAGCTACTCGGGAGGCTGGAGCAGGAGGATTGCTTGAGCCTGGGAGTTCAAGGATGAGGGGGAACCAAAAACCAAACAACAAAATAAGAATTTTATTTTGGAGCCCCTTGTAGTCTAGGCTTCCCAAGCAAGGTAAGTGTTCTAGGAACCCATCAGTGTCAGTGTACCAGCGAGCATTGTTGTGAGAAGCTACATTTGGCTTCAGTGAATTTTTTCGGGGGAGGGAGAAATTCTTTCAATGGTTTGCCCATCTCATGATGGGTGCTTAGGTGTGTACCTGCCCACACTGCGCTGATTGTTCAGCAGTTTTTGACCAAAACCAGCATGCCCCCTGTGCCCCACCCTCTCTATTCACCCCATCTCACCTTGAGTGATTTTTTTGTTTGTTTGTTTTTTTGGATAAAAAAAGTTTTCAAAGGGAAACGTTTTGCCGATGTGGAAGAAGTGAAACAAAAAACAGAAGCAGTAAAGGACATCAAAATTGATGAGTTCAAAAACTGTTTTGAGCAGTGGAAAAATCATCTCGATAGGCATATTGCATCAAATGAAGAGTACTTTGAAGGTGACTGAAATTTAAACATGTAAAAATAAACACAATTTTTAGTAAATAAATTCCAGTTTTTTTGAGTCTCCCCTCTTATACCACTGTACTCTAGCTAGGCAACAAAGAAAAGGAAAAACGGTGGGAGAGGTTATGGGCATCTTCAACTTCTAAATTCTATAAGGTAGAAATAGCCAGATCATGGGTTAAAAAAAAAAAAAACTCTTCCAAAGCAGGTTATTTTATATTACAGACAGATTTTCTTTTTTTATGCTACCAAAATACCATAATAAAAAATGGAAAATGAAAATTAAAAAGGGAGTTTTGGAGTTGTAGAATTATCTTTTCAGAATATAAACAAAAGATAGCATAAATAACCATGATTTTTCAGCATGCCTCACATGAAGATGGTTTGGGCAGATAGTCTATATGAACCTCTCAAGGGTCAGTTAGCAAATATTTCAGTCTGTGTAGGCCGTATAGTCTCTGTCATAACCATTCAACTTTTCCATTGTAGTGGAAAGCAGTCAATGCAGATGCCATAAATGAATAAGCATGGGTATGCACCAATAAAACTTTATTTATAAAATCAGGCAGCTGGCTGAATTTGGCCCAAGGACAGTAATTTGTTTATCCTCTATCTAGAACATTATTCTATTATTTGTTTTAGTTCACACTTCTGTAAAAATGAAAACGCAATAGTGCCCATCATGTGAGGATGTTAGGAAAATTAAACAAATGAATATTGTACTTTGTACTCAAGTACTTAGAACCATGACTTATACATAGCAAGCACTATGGATGTGCTAGCTAATTTCTGCTACTATTAGTTATTATTTGCATTGTGTAACCCAATTAATTCATTGTCCTGATTATTAAGCCCCTATTATGTGTTATTTCTGGGCTCTGAGATTTCAGCAGTGACCTAACCAATCAGAGCCTTTTGTCATAAAGCACACAGAATGTGGGAGTCAGGAATTAAAAAATACTATTATATATTATATATAAACAGTTAAATATTTTGTTATGCTAGTATATATAAAAATATACATACATATATAAAAATATATATACATATACATATATAAATATACATGTAAATATACACATACCATAAATTATGTGTTATGACTTTTATTTTTTTTTGAGACAGGGTCTCCACTCTGTTATCCAGACTGGGGTGCAGTAGTGCAATTGTGATCATGGCTCACTGTAGCCTTAACTTCCTGGGCTCTGGGCACATACTGTCCTCCAGCCTCAGCCACCATGCTTGGCTAATTTCCTTTATTTTGTTTTTGGTTTTTTCTAGAGAAGGATCTTGCTATGTTGCCCAGGTTGGTCTTGAACTCCAGGCATCAAGAGATCCTCCCACCTTGGCATCCCAAAGTACCAGATTATAGGCGTGAGCCACCACACCAGCCGGTATAGCTGCTTCCACAGAAACGGGAGGCTCAGAAACGTCCATCCAACCCCAAAATGGAGATCAGGTGAGGTTTCCAGAAGGAAGTGATACCTAAACTGAAATATACAACACTAGTAGAACTTGGCCGGTCAAAGGAGATACTGAGGGATGGGGGTATAATGAGAAAAGTAGGAGTAGAACATTTAATCAGTGAAAACAGCCTGAGAAGAATTAAGAATAATGGACTCTTGAGTGGATGGGAGGGGATGAGGAGAGAGGCTAAGGAGGTTTGTAGACAGAGGCTTTAAGATTTGTGGTTGATCCTCAACTGGAAGCTTGAGTGGTTTTAGCAGTGGAGTGCTGTGATCAGATTTGTATTTTAGATACATGTGGCCACATGTGAAGGATGGCTTGGAAGGGGCAAGACATAACCAGTGCTTTAAAAAAGCAGAAAGGAAACACTCAGAGAGAGTAGAACCTTGTGGATGGAGGTGGAGAGAATGTCAAGAAAGAGAGAATGGCCAACCATTTGAAACTTTCCAGAGGGGTTAAAAAAGAGAAAGCCTAAAGGGAGGACATCAGTGATCCCAAGAAAGTGCTTGTAACAGAGTGATAAGGGTCAGCCTAGGCTGCAAGGACAGTCATCACTGGGGATACACACAAAAATTTATTTCAAGAAAATTTGAAAGAAAAGAAGAAATTGAGTAAGAAGTATAACTGGAAGCAAATAAAGAAGACAGCATAAAGGGAGAACTCATGAGGGGAGAGAAGGGGAAAGCTGGTGGAACAGGACTCCGAGAAGGTTCCTAGGGACAGGATCCATGCACAGTGTAGGGTCAACCTTGGCAGAAAGGAAGGGCTACTCCCCTGAGACGCACAAGAAAATATCTTATAGTAGCAACAAAAATCAGTCTGTTGTGGACAAAGAAGAACCCAGGGAAAATACTCTAGGCCTTTTTTGGTGTCAGGGTCTCACTCTATTACCTAGGCTGGAGTTCAGTAGCACGATCATGGCTCATAGAAACCTCAATCTCCTGGGCTCAGGCGATCCTTCCACCTCATCCTCCCGAGTAGCTGGGACTTCAGGCATGCACTAAAATGCCCAGATTTTTTTCACTTTTTGGGGAGATGGGGTTTTGCAATGTTGCCCAGGGTGGTCTGAAACTCCTGGGCTCAAGCAATCTTCCTGCCTCGGCCTCCCGAAGTACTGGGATTACAGGCATGGGTCACCACACCTGGCTACCTTAGGTCTTCCAAAGTAAGATCTTCCAAAGAATATGATTTCCTGAGAGTGGGAAGTGGTAGCATTGGGGCTGAAAACCTGGAAACAGGGGTGGGGTCTGGCTCAGACACTACGGAGAAGGCAATGGGACAATAAAAAGAAATGAATAAAAGATATGAAGGCAGCCTCAAGGTCTCAGATCAGAGTCTGAGAGCATAAATACGTGGACTCTAACAACACTTTTTGGGGATTTTTCCCTCCAAGTAATGCTTGCCAGTCCAGATCCAGAAAAGACCAAACAGAAAGTGTGAGTTACCCAGAGGTGTGAATTGGCTGGGTGGAACTTACAGAAAGTCCATGAGGAGGGGATTTTAGAGTGCTGGGGGGAGGGTGTAGGGGAGCAGTAAAAGAATGACCCAGGCCAAGGAGCCAGCCCTATGAAGTTAGAAGGATGGCATGGCCGTAAGGAGTGTCATGGAAACCCAACCTCAGTTTTCAGAGTCATGAAGCTAGTTTTGTTTCATTTCAAAACATGCACTAAAATGAATTAATTTCCAAAGTTTATTGGGCTGTCATTTTGTAATACGAGAAAACAAAAGAAACTTGCTCCTTGTAGTGATTAAATACAGGGAAGGTAACTTCCAGGGGTTGGTTAATAGAAACGGAATTCCCCATCTGATAACTATTTCACAAAAGTCACATTTCAAATGCAGCTTGTGGAACTGAATGAGAGTTGGGGCCAAGCCATCCATCAGCCTGTGGCTTCCTTCCAAAGGAGAGCCCTTCAGGCCTAATGTGAGGCCCTTAGGCCAGAGGCACACACAGCTGACCCCCTTCCCTGACAGTCACTCTTCCCAGTTTGAGATTCTTAGTCATACCAGTGCTTCCTGACATTTTCAACTACCTGAAATTTTGGCAGCACTTTTGAGAGGCAAACACTTAAAAAAAAAAAAAAAAAAAAAGCAAGTTTCAGAAGACTTCCTATAATTATCCTGTTATTCATTTATTTGCTCATTGGTACCACTTCGCTGCTTGAGTGAACATGGTAAGAGCCCTGAGAATGTTCTCATGTGCCCTCCTGGAGTATAAACTTCTGGGTTCCAGTAAACCCGTGCCTTTCTGTGGCCCCGGTTTCACTTCCCATTCCTGCCTCTACCTGTCCCTCACTGCAAGTAGACTCCAGTCCCACACCACCCACCCAACCAGCCCTGCTCAGTCAAGTATCCAGCCTCTGACTGACCTCACCTCAGCTGTGTAAAAAACAGACTGGTCGCACTGATTCAAATGTGTCTGGATACATTTGTCTCCTCACATACACGGAATATGAGTCGAATGGGACCTGATTTCCATCTCTGGAACTGCCTTATAGAAAGGCTCAAAAATCTTAGATCTCATTACTTTCACAAAGCCACAGAGCTTTCCTCTGAAGTTGGTGAATGTCTGTATCTGGAAGTCATTTTTAAAAATGGAAAGCCAAACATTTTTCACTGGTTTTAAATACACACACTGGAGAGTAATAGAGGTAACTAGAATAGTACAACAGATACTACACTAAAATGCTTTTTATACATTATCTCGTTTGCTCCTCATGACAACACTGACCTACAACAACAGCTGATATCTAAAAAGGCACCGTTATTATTCTGTTTTTTCAGATGGGGTGACTGAAACTTAGGGAACAGTAAAATGAGTCCCTCAAATCACACAGCTACTAACGCAGCCACAATTTGCACCCAGCCAGGCTAAACCTATAAGCAGCATTCCTCCACCACTCCAAAATGCCTCTTTTTAGTGACATTTTCGTTTATATTCAAGATCACTTGCACCCAGGACTTTGAGGGTGCAGTGAGCTATGATTGCGCCACTGCATTCTAGCCTGGGCAACAAAGCGAGAACCTGTCTCCAAAAATTAAAAAAAAAAAATTATGATTCATCATAAATGATTCAAATTTTTGAGAACCTAAGACTGCGAGCTTACCTGACCCAGGTTCTCCTTTCCACCTGGCCACACTCATCTCTATTTGATAAAGTGCCTTCTTTTTTATAGGGCTCTTTACAAAGTGTGATCAGGCGTTTTATTCATTGTCTCCTGCCTCGGTAGGCCTTCTACCTTTAATTCTCTCACAAGATCTTGAGCACAATACAGTTTCTTCTTTCCTCTCTACTGTGTTTTACTCACATGTTCCACCAGGGGGCACGATCTGACCATAAAGTTTTCCGTACTCTTGCCAGTCAGCTAAAATACAATCAGCGTCACCCTAATGCTTTCATTCTGTTATAAGAAATGGTTTATTCAAGCTGCACTCCTCATTGTTATTTCACAGAGGGGAAACAACAGTAAAAAAGGAAACCATATAATTTTTGTGGACTGTTTCACCATAATTCATTCCCTGGATCTCTATGTTGGGTTGTATGGAATCCATTAAGCAGGATATTGAAGCTTATGAATGGAAACCTAGTAATTCCTCTTTAATAAACATGAGTTACTTCTATTTCTTAAACTTTATTAGGCACTTACTCAAAACATTACTCAACAATGCTTGTTAATAATATGAATGATGATTTTGATTCTGTTTGCATTATTACTATGTCTAAAGGCCCCAAATACAAAGTCTGGATTATTCATAAAGGCTGAGAAAATGGCTGGCATTTTGAATGTAAATCTTGGTGCCTGAGCTTAATTCCATCTTGACACTTCTCACCAACCCTTGTAAGGAAAGAGTGGCTGCTACCACAGTGACCTTTTTGTATAGCTGAGGAAACTAAGACATGCCCAGGCCCTACCAAGTCACCTGTAAGGAACAGTGTTGGTCTCATCAGGTCCCTGTGGGCCCTACTTGTCACCAAGCGGAGCTACCCCAAGAGGCAGATGAAGCATAAAGAAATGTAAAGACGCTTCTCACATTAAAGTCAAACTTACCTTGTCTTCCTTACTTTCCATACTTCTAAACGCTGGGATTCCTTCTGGCTTGGGCCCAGGCTCTCTTTTCTTCTCCGTCACACTCTTTCCCTAAGCGACCATCACATTCACTTCCAGGACTTGAGCTATCTCCCCAGATCTCTCCTCTGATACACATCTTCCAACTCATATCTAAATGCCTTCCTGAAAATTTCACGTGGAGGACTCCTTGTCATAGTAAACTAAGTCCAAAATATAACAATTGAATTCCTACCACAGCCATGAAAAAAATCACCATCCTTCCAGCATCCCTCTTTTCTCAGTTTTAGGAAATGGGAAACTCATCCTAACATCCACCCAGTTACTAAAAACCAGACACCTGAGTGTCAACCTTTAAAGTTCCTCCGTCTCTGGCCTTGGCCACAGCAGGATCCTCTCCCTGGAGCACCATTTCCATTCTTGTTTCTCCCCGCAACAATCCAGTGCCCACACAGAAGCCAGATCAGTCCTTCAGTCTTCTTCTTCTTTTCTTTTTTTGAGAAACTATGTCACTCAGTCTGGAGTGCAGTGGCATGATCATGGCTTACTGCAGCCTCGAACTCCTGAGCTCAAGCAATCTTCCCACCTCAGCCTCCCGAGCAGCTGGGATTAGGCAGATGCCACCATGCCTAGCTAATTTTTTGATTTTTTTTTTTTTTTTTTGTAGAGATGAAGTCTTTTACTATGTTGTCTAGGCTGATCTCAAATTCCTGGACTCAAGCAATCCTCCTGACTTAGTCTCCCAAAGACCTGGGATTGTAGGTGTGAGCCACCATGCCCAGTCAAGATCATTTCTTAAAATAGAGATTTGACTATTATTTCTCCCACTTAAAACCCTTGATGGCTTCTCTTTGCACATGAAATAAAACCCCAACTCCTAATCATGGCCCCAAGGCCCCATCACTTCTGATCTCTGCCACCTGTTTAACTTTACCCCGTTGCTCACTCTGCTCAGCTGCCTTTTGGGGGACCCAGACCAGGGCAAGTTCTCTCACACCTCAGGGCCTCTGTGCTGGCTGTTGTCTTTGGCCTTCCCTGACTATTGTAGATAGGTCAGGCTTTCCCTGACTACCGTGAAAAGGTCAGGATTTTCTAGCATCCTGATTATTTCCTTCCTGGCACTTTACACAGCCTATACTTATTTTATTAACTTATTTGCTTACTTATTTATCATCTCTCTCCTCAACTGTGTAATCCCAAAAGCTAGTTCAGTCAATGAAACCCACTGTTCTAGCAGAGATGTATAAAAACATAACTAATTAAATGGTTCCATTTTGTTTACAAATCCCCGTTCTGCCAAGGTGAAATATTTAATCTAAATCAAGGTGGTTCCCATCCTACTGCCCTGGGTACCCAATTTGGGTTATATCCAATTTATAGGGGAATTACACTGGCACCCCATTAAGACCTTCATGTTCGCTGTCCCCACCGGCACCTGCCAGGGCACCTGCTGTCCTTCTAGGTCTCTGTCAGTTATTCACAAAGGCTACCAGAAGGATTTCCTCTTCCCAATTATAAGGCCTCTTCCATCCAGGGGTTTCACCCCTGTTTTCATCAGGTACAAGACACACCATTCTGCAGCCCTAGAGTCTGGACAGATTGTGCTGTTGGATGAAACCAGGTCTGAATCAGTCCGATTCTGCAGTCATTTTCACCTGGGGACAAGTCCCCCTTTTCAGGACCCATCAATGTCTGCACTCTTCTTACTCCTCCTCCAGCCTTCCTATCCTTTCTATTGAATTCCTAACCACAGTTGTGAAAAAAAATCACCATCCTTCCAGCTTCTTTCTGTTCCCAGTTTTAGGAAATGGGAAACTCATCCTAACATCCACCTGGTTACTAAAAACCAGACACCCAGGTGAAACCTTTAAAGTTCCTCTGTGAATCTCTTCCTGGAAGGAAGAAGGGAAGGGATAGATAAGAGATTCCTTACCCAAATAGAAGGCCTAATCTTTTGAAACTGAAAAGCAAAAAGAAACTTTTTTTTTCTGCTTTCTGTTTTCACATCATTTCCCTGAATCTATGAACCCCCAAATCCAACCTGTCTGAATTGAAGAAAAGAGCTTAAAAAGGAGGTAGGAATATATAAATAAATATATTAATATTTATATATTAAATAAGTTAATGGTTCAAAAAGATTTCTCCATTACACTAGTATTGTGCCTGGTACATTGTTGGTGTGTAATAGGTATTTGTAAATTAAAAAATTAATAATAAATGAATGAATAAATGAATAAATACATGTTTAATGTTGTCAGAAAGCTGCAGTTAGGTAAGTAGACAGGCCAGATCACAAATTAGGAGGGACAAGTCCTGTTCTTCACCCTCCTGCTGAGTGTTTGATCCTCTACAGTTCACTTAATTATTCTACTCCAAGCCTTCAAAATAGAGACACAATTATGGCTGATTCTTCATAGATGACAATAACCACTTTGCAGAATCCTTTGAACTCCTTAGAACAAACTATAATAATATGATGATTTATATTCTTTATAGAAATCAGTTTATTATACTGTCTTCTCTGTGAGCAGAATATTTTCCAGGATTCTTCCATTAAATTGTTTTATAATCTCTCTTACAAAACAGTGCAAACTGAAAAAGCCTTCAAGGTTTACTGAGAATTTAGAGTCTTTCAAAAGTAGTTCAAGATTAAAAAAAAAAAAGAAAAAAAGATATTCCCCATTATACCACTCTTTTTCACTGGCATGTAGAAAAAAAAGCCAAGAGACTTGAAAAGCAATAATATGAATTATGAAAATGTAAAACATAACTGTGCTCTGTGAGATTGCACCTATACCTGTATACATCAGTTTTCTTATCTATAAAATGGGATTAAGATAAATAACTACCTCATGGGATCATTTTGAGGGTTAATGAGAAAATGCTATAAATTCCTTACCCCTTGCCAGGTCCAATAAATATTGGCTTTTATGATTATTTTACTATTATTATTTCATGATAACAAAGGAACATATCTTCTCTTCTCTTTATGACTGCATAAAAAAACCATCCCAAACTAGTAGCTTAAAACAGCAAATGTCATATCATGGTTACAAATTCTGTGGGTCAGAAACACAGAAAGGGCACAGTAGGGAATGGCTGGTTTCTGCTCCAGGGTGTCTGAAGCATTAGGTGGGAAGGCTTGGAGGCTTAGAGTGACTCAACAGCTGGGGCTAGAGTCAACCAGTGCCCCACCATTCATGTCTGACAGTCAGTGGTGACCCCTCAGCTGAGGTCTCAGTGAAGCTGTGGGATAGATCACCTACATATGGTATCTCAACTTCCTCATGGCATCTTGACTGGGTTCTAAGAGCGAGCATTCCTAAAGAAGAAGGTGGCAGGTGGAAGTTGTATCCTTTTTATGACCTAACCTTGGAGATCACATAGCATCACTTCTACCACAGTCCCAGGCCCACCAAGATTTAAAGTTTGGTCACATAGACACTCCCACTCCATTGGAGGAGTGTCCACATCACCTCATTAGAAAAGCATGTGAGAAGGGACATCTTGTGGCCAACTGGGAAATATAATCTGTTAAAGCTATCAGATTGACAAATGTTGAGACACACACACATTATTCTTGCTGTTTGTCATTCTTGAATACAACTGTGTTTTGGTAAATTAGAAGTAATTTAATAGGCATGATTCATAGAGTTAATGAACTTTCTGTCTGTAGAACTCAACATCATCACCATCACCATCACTATCACCATCAAAACTAGCAAGTAAGAAGGAATAAAAGAACCCTTAGAGTCCACCAAATGACAGTGGCCACAGCACATGACTGCAAAAGTGCTGCTACACCTGGCACGCTGCTACAGATAGGGGCCCCAGTCACAACTGCCTAGGGTTTTGAATAGCCCAGAGTTAGTGTTCACAATCCCATAAATATGAAATGGGTTTATATTCTCTTCCCTGTCATTGCTCCCTGCTTTTTTGCTGAGAAGAAGAGGAAGTGGCCCTCTGTGTGGTCCCTGTATGTTCTCTAGAGCACGGCAGCTGCGGAAAACACATCTGGGGAGAAAGAAGACAGGTACCTGAGAAGAAGCTGAGCTTCTGGATGGAGTTGCTGTGGCATTGTCTCAGAGGAAAGTGGCAGGTGGAAGTTGTATCCTCTTTTATGACCTAACCTTGGAGGTCACATAGCATCACTTCTACCACTTCTACCAAGGCAGTTTCTCTTCCAGGTAAAAGAACCTGATTCCAAGACTTTTGGAACCCTAGGCCGGCAAAACAGAACAATAACAACAACTAAGGAAAATGAATATGAGACTACCAACTTTCAAAAGTTTACTAAGTTAGAACATTTTTACAAAAAATAAAAGCCACAACTTTAAAAACATCTATCCACTTTCTTCATCACTGCACAGAGGAAAGAATGTTTCACACAGTCTCCATCTTCACTCCCACCCCACCTCCGCCAGGAGAGAGGAGAGACTTTGGAAGATCATTATCTCAGGGTAAAAGCTATATAGCTCATATCTTTCTTTCTTTGATTTCAGCCAGTGAAAACAGGATCAGTTGCACGGGATGGGCAATAGGTATTTGGGAGTCACGGATTTGGGGACTCGAACTCCCCTGCTGGAAAGAGTTGTCTATACCCACTGTCCCATCCTCCTCACCTTCCCTTCATCCTTCACAGTAAGGGGCCTGGTCTCTTCCATCTCTTGCTCAGGTCACCAGTGACTTCCTGCTGACCAATCTAATGGTCACATCTCAGTCATCTCTCTGCCTCTCACTGGCATGGGATATTGTTAATCAACCCCATCCTTCTTTTTTCTTGAATATTACTACACGTCACCCTCAGAGAATTAGGTTCTGCTTTCTCTGGTCCTTCACACACAACTGAGTTAGTCAAGAAATTAGCTATAAAATACTGAAAACAGTAAGATAGACATGTACTTTGTATGGGAAAATGTTGGACGAATTCTTTTTTCTTTTCTCCTATGTAGTGAGATCTATCTATCTATCTATCTATCTATCTATCTATCTAGTGTTTTATATATATAAAACAGACAATTTAGGAAAATGAATATATTTATTCTGTTTAGAATAGTCAGAAGAGGGTAAATCATGTTTTATCATAACTTTATCAATTATTTACAATGAGAAAAATATACTAAAAAATGGTTTTATCCAGACCTCAGAATTTTTTCTCCTTACAGTTTACGGAATGGGATTTAACTCCAGAATTCCAAAGAAAAGAAAAGAAAAGAAAATCAAGTTCTAAAGGCACTAAAAACTTTATTACAGATAGTAATTTTTGTCCTTATTGCTCCAAAGATGTAACTGCAACTCTTATGTCTCCACTCTATTTCTTAAATATTGTCTAAAAGGTATCTTGTAGCTGATTTTTCTTTCCTTTTATCTAACCATACATTTTATTTTATTCACATTCATATTTCCTTTATTGTAAACAATGACACTATTAACATCTTTCAGCAAATGCAGAGTGTAAATAATTGACTCTATTTTGATACAATGTCCAAAAGTGTATTTCTAACAATCCATATTCCTGGTTTTATAGTTTTGGATTTATTGTACAAAATTATTTCTCAGAAGAATATAAAAATTATACTGGTACCAGAATCGTGACTGTATTAATTTCACTATAATCTGTAAAGCATTATAATTACCATACATTTTAGAGTTTAGCACTATCAATAGAAATAAGATTGACTTTTCCTCTTTTTATTTTTATTTTTTTATCAATATTTTTTATTATGATGTTGTGGGGTACAGTTAAGGGTTAGGTATACAATTACGTTTCATTCAGGCACCCTGTTGATAAGAGGTGTTTCCCTGTCCCCAGACAGATATTTGCTACTGTTAATCCCATCTCCCTCCCCCCTCATAGTTTCCCAGTACCGTCAGTCATTTTCTTATAGTACTACATTGGATGTTCAAGGTCCATTATATGAGTGAGAACATGTGATACTTGGATCTTTGTTTATGTGAGAGGTCACTCAGTATTATAGACTCTAGTTCCATCCAGGTTGCTGCAAAATTCATGATTTTGTTCTTTTTTATGGCTGCATAGTATTCCATCATGTATATGTACCACATTTTTTTAATCCAGTCCCCTTTTGATGGGCAGCATGGTTGTTTCCAGCTTCTTGCTATTGTGAACAATGCTGTGATAAACATATGTGTGCAGGTATCTTTTTTATAGAATGATTTGAGTTCTTCAGGATATATTCCCAGTAGGGGGATTGCGGGGTCATATGGGAGGTTGATATTTAGAGCTTTTAGGAATCGCCACACTGCTTTCCACAGAGGTTGCACTAGTTTACACTCCCACCAATAGTGTAGAAGTGTTCCCTTTTCGCCACACCCTCTCCAGTAGCTGTTATTTTTTGAGTTGTTGATAATTGCCATTCTGACTGGAGTTAGGTGGTATCTCAGTGTGGTTTTGATTTGCATCTCCCTGATGATTAGTGAGGTTGAACATTTCTTCATGTGTCTGTTGGCTGCTCGGATGTCTTCCTTTGAATCAGAGACCTAAATGTAAAACCTCAAACCATAAGAACCTTAGAAAATGAAGGAAATACCCTCATGGAAATCGGAACTGGCATCCAATTCCTGAACAAAACCCCAAACCCACAGGTCATAAGAGAGAAGATAGACAAGTGGGACCTTATTAAACTGACAAGCTTCTGCAAAGCCAAAGAAGCCATCAAGAGAGCAGGGAGACAGCCTACAGACTGGGAAAAAGTATTTACCAACACCAGGTCTGACAAAGGCCTAACATCCTGGATCTACAAGGAACTCAAAGGTGCTGAAAAGAAAAAAATAAACAACCCCATTATAAAATGGGCAAAAGATATGAACAGACACTTCACAAAGGACTTTTCCTCTTTTTGAAACCTTAGCATTTTGACAGTTATCATTAAATTATCAGAGCCCCAAACACAAACTTATTCTTACTACAAACCTAAGAGTTTATTAGTTTAATTTTTTGAAACTTTTCTATGATATAAATAACCTCTTTATACAGGCTTCCTTAATCTTTGCACAGAGTTAGTGCTCAGTATGTATTTGGATTGAATTCTTCAAGGAAATGATGCAACATCTAAATTCTTGATTTTATATGAGTACCTTGATTTGTATCTTTCATTTGGCACTTTTCAATCTGCTTTGTATTAAATTCATTGCTGTATGTTTCATATCCCTAATGATCTCATTAGTTTCTTAAGATAAGAATTTGTCTTATAGCTTTGTCTACTTCATAGCATCTAACACAATGCCTTTCATGTTGTGAATGTTTTATAGATATTTAAGTTGAGAAAAAAAGCCTAATAAAGGGTATCTTATGAAAACTTAGAGCAAACTTCAGACTGGTGAAATGTTAGAAAAATATTTTTAAAAATCAGGTCATGAAAGACTACCACTACTTGTACTCATTATTAATCATTAAACTGGAGATTCAAATCAACGCAATGAGACAAAAAGAGAGAGGAAAGAAGGAAAGAGAAAGACAAGAAAAAAGAGAAGGAAAGGAAAAAAGAAGAGATATAAAGATTGGAAAGATGGAAAAAGTGTAATTGTATGTAGAAAATATAGTTATCAACATACAAAATTCAAAGTAATCTATAAGTGATATATTATAATTTGTAAGAGAACTCAGCAAGCTTGTTAGATTTAAAATCAATTTATATGTCAGTTACATTCCAAAACACTAACTACAGAAAAATTTAGAAATATATTTCTTAAAATTAATTTCTATGAGACAGTTTTTATAATGGTAGATAGATAAATAGTAGATAGATAAAAGGTATTAAGAATAAATCTAACACAAATGTGTAAGATTTTAATGGATAAGATTTTACACTTTGCTTGTAAATCTTCAAAACTTGAGAGATATACCATGCTTATGAATAAGAAGACTCAATATCACAATATTGTCAATTGCATGAATTCCAATTAAAATTTTAACTAGAGTTTTCATGGGTGTTGACAAAATGAGAATTGATCAGATTATTGCTTCCAGCCAAACTGGAATAACAAAGACCAGATTTATCCTATACCTGAAACAACTGAAAAATGGACAGCATATATGAAACACTGGACATCAGGCAATGAAGACAGTCATTCCTGAAATGTGGAAAACAAATGAGTCAAGTTCTCTGCTTGCCCCAGTTTTCACCACATCCGGTTACAGAGAAGTAAACCCGGCTGGGAGTCAGGCTGAAGATGGATCTGAGAGTTCAGAAAGACCAAAGTAGTTAGAAAATGCAGGAGAGAGTACCAGAAAGGAGAGAGTTTCACAGAGATGATTCCCTCAGAGATCTGCAAAGAATCCTTTGAGTTTTCAGATAAGCACTGGTAAGTACATGGGTATGAGAAAACTGTCCAAGGTCAAAACAAACAAACAAAATATTTGGAAGGATTAAAGGTAACAGTATCTGGTGCTCACACAGGGCCAGACATCATGACTGTTTCCATCAGCAAAACTAGAAAACCACATGATTCATGGGCCACTGGATAGAGGACATGGAAGAATCTTATCTCGGTGGTAGGAAATAATTAGCTGTAGATTGAACACTGCTCTGCTCCCATCTAATAAAATTTAAAAGCAAGAACTGAAAAGATCAAATTGTTTCCTTGTAACTAAACTGCCTCCCAAAACAAAACTTAAAAATACTTATAGAAAAATAAAAATATCCAGCCCCAAATGACAAAAGTCAAAATGTCTAACATATTATAAAAAGTTACCAGGCATACAAAGACATAGGAAAACACTGACTCTTTCATTTTGTTTCATTGGTTCACTTGTATGTTGTTCTGTTAATACCACACTAACTGCCAGATTTATTTTAAAGCTATGATTATTAAGACAGAATGGTATGGACAGAACAAAAGACAAGCAAACCAGTGAAAAAGAATGAAAAAGTCATCAAAAGCCTACAAATATCTGGAAACAATCTATTTCATAGCTGGCATTGCAGTGGGGCAATATAAGGACCATTTAATAAATGGTCCCAGGATAAATGATTAGTCAAATGAGAAAAAGTAAAATAGGAACTTTTTCTTCACATAAACAAAATTTATATACGAGCAGATTGAACATTAAAATATAAAAATCAAAACTTTAAAAACAGAGAAAATCATTCTGAATTTGGGGTGGGAAAATACTTGTTAAGACAAAAAAAACTATAAATAAATTTGGTAAATTCAGCTACACAACAATTTAAAACTTCTGTTAATCAAAAGATACCACAGTGTAAGTGAAAAGGCATACTCCAGCTAAGGGAAAGATATCTTCAACACACATAATTGACAAAGGATTCATATCCAGGATATAAAAAGAATAAAAAAGAAAAAAGAAAACAATACAATTTTGGGAAAATGGACAATATAAAGATAGACAATTTACAAAAAAGGAAATATGGATAGCCAATAAACACACTAAGCATGTTCACCTACACTGATAACTGGAAAAATGCAAAAAGACAGTCATAATGAGAAGTCTTCAAACTCATTAAAGGCAAAAATCTAAAAAGTATTCAAAAGCAAATGTTGAGGAAACAGAGCACAAAGATGTCATTGATGGTTGGTAGAGTGTAATGGTACAATCACCTTTGAGAAAACTTTGGTAATATCTCATAACGTTGAAAAGGTATAAACACATGACCTAGTGTTTCCACTCCCGATTATGTGTCCTGAGGAAATATATATACCAGGAGACTCACAAGAACGTTCATAGCATCATTCCTATAAACGCTTCCTCTCAACCACTCCCAAAATTCAGTGTGAATGGATCTCACAAATGCAGTTAAAAGCAAGCTTATATAGAGTTCAAACCTTTGCAGAGACTATAGTTGTTTATAGCCATTCTCTACTTCCCGTTTTGTAAAAGAACACTTATACTACTCGGTAAATTGCTTCCCAGAATAAAAGAGACCTTGCAGCTTGATGTGGTTGTGACTGAGTTCTAGCCAATGAACTATAAGTGGGAGAGATGACTATGACTTTCAAGAACTTCAGAAAAGGGTTTTGCTCAGCTACTAATGGTCATTTTTCTTTTCTTTTCTTTTCTTTTTTTTTGAGTTGGGGTCTCAGTCTGTCTCCCAGGCTGGAGTGCAGCAGCATGATCATGGCTCACTATACCTCAACCTCCTGGGCTCAGGTGATCCTTCTGTCTCAGCCACCCAACTAGCTGGGAATGCAGGTGCATGTCACCATGCCCAGCTACTTTTTAAAAGTTATTTTGAGAATTGACATCTCCTTGTGTTGCCTAGGCTATGGCTTTTTTTTTTTTTTTTCCCTTCTACCTTTATCCCTTCTTCCACCAGTAATGTGGATATAATAGTTGAAATCCTAGTCACTAACTTTGGACTAGAAGATGAAAATGGAAATCATGAGTTAGAATGATGCAGAAAATAGGTACCCAGATCCCCAAGTACCACCATAAAAGCTCTGGATGGCCTACCTCCAGATTTCTTTAATGTCATAGAGAAATAAACTTGTGTTTTTTTAAGACTGCTGTCATTTTGTCATTTTCTGTTACATCTACCTGTTTCTATGTATGACTGATACAGATGTGTCTAAGATACAGACATAAATAATGTCTAAAAACATGGAAAGCAACTGGCACGTTGTAAAGGCATGGGAAAGTGCACAATGGCAAACCATGAATTTAGAGTAATAATTACTTGTGGCCTGGGATACAGGCAGAGGAGATGGGAAATGTATGGACAACCATATCCCATTTGTTTTGTTTTATTCTTTATGCCTTTTTGAATGCCTTAAACACTAGCATAATGCTGTTTAAGATGTTTAAATAGAAAAAGTTTTTGGAGTTCTCAGAGTAGAAAGCATATGGAATTACCATTGCAGACTCTTGCACTCCCTCAACTCTGCTCAAGTCTCCTCACTCTCCAGTGATCTGAGTTGGATAAAAAGAAATAAACCTGATGATTCTTTTGAGTCTTTGTCTTGAAAGCCAAAGCAGGCCTGTAATCCCAACACTTTGGGAGGTCAAGACAGGAAGAACACTTGAGCTCAGCAGATCGAGATGAACCTAAGGTAACATAGCGAGGCTTTGTCTCTAAAAAAAAACAAACAAAAAAACCTAAAATTATCCAGGTGTGGTGGCCCATGCCTGTAGTTCCAGTTACTCAGGAGGCTGAGGCAGAAGGATCGCCTGAGTCTATGAGGTTGAGGCTGCAGTGAGCCGTGATTGTGCCATGGCACACCAACTTGGGCAACAGAGTGAGATTCCAACTCCAAAAAGATAACATAAAACAAAACAAAAAGAAAGCTAAAACAGCCACTCCATCTACTTCTTCTTCTGTACCCTACTCTTATCCCTCAGAGATATTCAGAAGCTCAGAGATGCCTTCCCTCAGCCAGAAGTCTTTCCAGTTTTACAAAATTTTAATTCTTCCTTTCCAAGTGTCACCTGTGTTTCTAGAGAGGAAGAAGCAGCAGGAGAGGACAGAAGCCCTGTCCTCTGCACCTTGGATGGAGTTTGATTCTATTTCACGTTAGGCTTTCCTTTGCTAGGATGGCATCATTCCAAAGGCAGGAGCTTTGCTGCATGACTAGCTGTTGCTTGGTGCTTGGCCCATCAGGCTGCCACCTCCCTACCATGCTAAGGGGATGTCAAATCTGTGGGGTGCATAGGAACATGTCAAGAACAGAACAGCTTCTACAATGACAGTGAACAATTTCTCCCTAGACTGTTTCACAAATGGGTTGATGGGATTAGACAGCATGCCTTTCTTAGAAGACTTTATAGACACTACCACTTATATAAAGATTAAAGTGGTGTTTGGGGGAAAATGCCAAGTTGCAAATCTGAGGTGGAGAAGGCATTCCATTAACCTTGTATCTACTAGGCTGTCTATTAATTTCAAATGATAAAGGGATGTCAGATAAAGCCAATTAGCATAAAACACTCTTAGTCAGCTTTGCAAACCTTCAACAAATAGCAACAAGGATGAAGGACATTTGAGGATGGAGTTTTTCCAAGGGACTATTAAAAGTGACTGTGTCTTCACTTTCTTTCATCTAGTGTATTCTACATGCTAAACCCTAAGGAAACTACTAAGTGATTTCTTAAATCCACTCTTCTTCCTGTCTTTCTCTCCTTTGTGATTCAATGCTCTGAATCTCTTTGCAGAAAAGAGACAAAGGGTGGCATATTCTTCTGGGGAAGGAAATGATGTTACACCTGATATATAGAATGACTAGGAGTTCCTTCCCCTGTGGGGGAACTGCCACTTTGAAAATTCTTGGTGCAACTGTAGTGATGAGATTTCCATTTGGGGTTATTTCAGCACTTAAGAGTGAGGACTGAGACTCCAAAGGGGAACATGCACAAATTGAGTTTGAGTGATGGTGACTCTGTTTTCTAAATATATCTCCAGGTACACTACTGCAGGTATGTTCACTGTGGCTCCGGTGAGATCTGCAAGGAAAACATAGGAGATATCTAAGGTTTGGAATCTGCTGCTGCTGTGAAGACCTTGGGATGAGGACCATGCCTTGCTCATCTTTGTTTCTCCACTGTCTAGCACATAGTGGGTGTTCAATAACAATTCCTTGAGTGAATAAAGCAAACAATGAATGATAGTACGAAATATAATAATTACCAAAATGTGATACTGATCATAAGAAGCTAAGTCATTTAAGGAGACAATAGCAATTATTACAACTACTATAGCTAGTATTTACTAAGTCCCTAGTGTTTTCCATTATTTAATCTATCACAAGAGGTAAATATTTGTATTAGTTAAGGCCATGCTTTCTGCTCTAACTGACTCCAAAATGTGCAATCAAACACAATAAACGTTTTTTCTTTCTCTTTATTTTTTTTAAATCAATGAAAGGGCACAACAAGTATTCCTGTAGGTAGGCAGTTCTTGCCCAAATGGAGATTCATGGATCCCAGGCTTCTTCCACACCTTGTTGCTCCTTCATTTCTAATGTGTGACTTCCTGGGATGTTCTGGGTACTGACATCTAGCTAGCAGATGAGGAAAGCACAGGGGCCAAAGGTGTACCCATTTCCAAACTACATTAACAGAACACAACATATATCACTTCTGCTCATGTTTCATTGAAATAACCACATAGCCCCACATAGACGCAAAAGGGGCCAGAAATGTAGTTCTGGCCAGGAAGGCACCTCATAGAACAATTTTACATTCTGGAAGGGGCACAAGAATCATCTGTCCGTGAGTTCGCTTCTTAGTTCCATTTTGCAGTTTTGGAAATCGATGCATAGTGAAGTTAAATAGATTACCTGAAATCAGAGTGGTGAGCGCATTGCACTCCTTGGAAACATTCCCTACATTTAAAATTACGACATATCCTTGGGTACTTGCTTTGTTGATAATTTTGAATACCTAACTCTAAATCAAGCCCTATAAGATGTAATAGGAGGGAAATATGGAAGCCAAACTTAACTAACAAATAAAACTCAATAAGGACTGCTTCATTCATACAACCTCACCTCCTCCACCTTTGCCTGGAAGCCACCTTTGTGTGTGGTTAGTTTTGAATGTCACTTCTACAATGACAGTGAACAATTCTCACTTCTATGATGACAGTGAACTGCTCATGTAAGGGATCTAGGTTGTGGGCTCCTTATGAGACTCTAACGCCTGATGATCTGAGGTGGAACTGAGGCAGTGATACTGGTGCTGGGGAGAAGCTGCAGATATAGATTAACATTAGCAGTGAGGTTTGACTGCATAGAGATCATAATAAATCAATTGTTTGCAGACTCATATCAAAACCCTATCAGTGAGTGTCAAATGAGTTGGTGTACTTCAATTGTACAGCAGGATCTGGTAACAAACTTTAAGGCAGAATCTGACACTTATCCAACTAAATTCCACATTTGGCTTGGCCATTATTTTATTTACCACTTCCATCTGCACTTCATTCTCGCACTGCACACTTGTCTCAGACACAGTTTTGGTAAGCCCACAGGCTGACCCTAGACAAAGTGAGTAAACAACAAACATCACTGGAGAGCTTCTTTGGAAAGGGGGAAAGGTCCACTGATGAGATAGCAGAAGGCTCTAAGGCTGTGGAAAAAAAAGAAAGCTGCATTTAAAAGAAAATACCAAGAGTCCTACTTAAATTATGGGTTTATTGTAACAAGTGATTTACGTTCTCCAAGCCTGTTTTATATAATATGTGGTGATCAGCTATCCACCAAAGTCATGAAACCTCCAAACTGCTTCACCACATGGAGACCAAGCACCCTGCATTAAAAGACAAGCCTTTGGAGTTTTTCAAAAGAAAAAAAAATGTGAACACAAAGAACAGGAACAATTATTGAAGGCCGTTACTTCACCAAATGTGTCTGTATTGAGATCATCATTCTAAGTGGCTAACCACATTGCTAAAGCTAAGAAGTCCTTTACTATTGGTGAAGAGTGGTTTCTGCCTGCTGCTAAGGACATTTGTCCTGAACTTTTAGGAGAGGCTATGGTTCAAAAGGTGGCACATTTTCCTCTTTCAACTGGCACCACAACTAGATGAATTGATGAAATAGCAGAGGATATCAAGGCACAATTGTTACAGAGCATTAATGAGTCACTGTGGTATGCAATCCAGATAGGCGAGTCTACCGATGTAGACAACAATGCTTGTTTTTATGCAATATATTTTTCAGGAGGATGTGCACGAGGATATATTATGTGCACTTTTGTTGCCAATCAATACCACAGCTGCAGAACTATTTAAGTCTTTGAATGATTAAGTATCAGGAAAACTAAATTAGTCATTTTGGGTCGGTATATGCATGGATGGAGTAGCTGCCATGACTGGACAGATTTCTGGTTTCACTACTCAGATCAAAGAGGTCGCTTCTGAATGTGTTTACTCATGTGCCATCCGTAGAGAAATGCTGGCTAGCCGAAAAATGTCACCTGAACTTAACAACGTTTTGCAGGATGTGATTAAAACTATCAACCACATTATCTCAGGTCTGTTCATGCAACTCTGTGAGGAGATGGACACAGAACACGCATGTCTTCTCTTATATACAAAAGTGAGATGGCTTTCTAAAGGTAGATTACTGGCCAGAATTTTTTAGTTATGAGAGTCGCTCCAGAGATTTCTTTTAGAAAAACAGTCACCACTGGCAGCACATTTCAGCGACACAGAATGGGTCACAAAACTTGCTTATGTGTATGACATATTCAACCCGCTCAATGGACTCAATCTGTCACCTCAGGAGAGAATGGCAACTGTGATCAAGTCTGCAGATAAAGTGGCTACATTCAAAGCCAAACTGGAATTATGGGGGTGATGAGTGAACAGTGGGATTTTTGGAATGTTTCAAACATTAGTAGAGCTTTTAAAAAAGAGTGAACCAGGGCCTTCTTTCTCCCAGCTGCTACACCATCACCTATCTTAGCTTTCGAGAGTTTGAGCACTACTGCCCAACCACAAAAGACCCCTGCACTGGGAAGGAGTGGATCTGTGACCTATCAGTGAATAAGCCAGGTGAATCAGCTTTGTCTGTACTAGAAGAGTATCAACATCTTGAGATTGCAAATGATGGTTGCCTTAAAAGTATGTCTGAGACAACTTCAAATCTCCATACGTTCTGTATTAAAGTCAAGGCAGAATATCCTAGATTACCGCAAAAGCACTGAAAAGCCTGCTTCCATTTCCAACATCCTATCTTTGTGAAGCAGGGTTTCCTCAGTGACAGCAACCAAAATGAGATTCCCAAGTAGACTTCGGGTGTCACTGTCTCCCATCACCCCTAGATGGGACTGTCTAGTTGCAGGAAAACAGGTTGTATATGCATTATGATTATGCATTATGATGAGTTGTATAATTATTTCATTATATATTACAATGCAATCATAATAGAAATAAAATGCACAATAAATGCAATGCACTTGAATCATCCAGAAACCATGCTCCTCCCACCCATCTCGCCTGTAGAAAAATTGTCTTCCATGAAATGGGTCCCTGATGCCAAAAAGGTTGGGAACCGCTGCTCTATAAGGTAATGTTCACAGGTTGCAGCCATAGTACCTGGATGTCTTGGGGTGCCGGGTGGAGGGGTTGAGCATTATTGGCCCCACAACAGAAAGTCTAGCTTTGTATTGTATGCAGTAAAAACGTGTGCAGGTGTGACTGTCTGTGCATGTGACCATGCAAGCTTGGGCATGTGACTACGTGTTTGAGTGCAGTGTGTGCTTGTTCATTGTCGTTGCGGCTGTTCGTGCGTGGCTCATGTGTGAATAGACCTGCGTTGATCTTGCAGGGTGACCGGAGTGAGTGCAGGGCCTTGCAAGGACAGGGGCCGGTCCTCGGCCCAGGTTATCGCCCAGCTACCTCCAAGCATCACGCCAGGCCAGGACGCTTGGCTCGCTGGGCCCGAGGTAGCAGGATGAGGCCGGTGGACCGGCCAGTGCGGATCCGAAGGGCGGTGACCTTGGGCGCCTACAGCAGAGGCACGCATGGGTGAGCTGCGCTGCGGAGGGCTTGTGGGGTTTTCTGGGTGAATCTGGGGGAGTTTGCAGAGAAGAAAAAAGGCTGCACAGGACTTTAAACCTTGCTTCAGGTGGAGGCAGCCCCCTGCCAAACCTCCAGGGGGCTTGGGGAAAAAATGGGGCACGTCCCAGGGGCCTGGAAGAGAAGCCAGGACGTCAGGGTTCAGAATATCAAACCTCGGCTTGGTAAGGGGGCGGTGGGGGGAGTGGCAGGACCTGGTGAGAGTGGTGCTTGCAAATCTGCCAGCGGGCTGGGTGGGGGTGCCTTCTCCGAGGTGTGGCGAGCAGCGCTCCTGCTCCCTGGGAGCCCTCTGCCGCGACCAATTCCGGCAGCCTCCTGCGCAGGTGTGTTTCTCCTCCAGTTTCCTCTCGTTGGCTGAAGCTAGGCCCCAACACGAAGGTGCATTTCTCGCAGGTTGGTAAACTGGCCCTAGACCTCCCAGGATTTTGCCTGGGCAATTTGGGTATTCGAATGGGAAACATTAGGCCAGCCTTATGCAGAATGACCCCTAGTCCAATCTCAATCTTGCTTGTGAGATGTCTAAGAATACCCTGGGGGTAGAGGGTGGAGGAGGGAGCGGAAAATTCAGATTTCCCGGGTCCAGAGTGCAGAGTCAAATGGACCAAACTGTGAGAACCTTGCTGTAGAAACATGAGGCTATCTTGAGCCCAGTAGGACTCCTAATATTCCTCACCAGCTCTTTCATCTTTGTAGAGCTCCTTGTGAGATGGGAAGAAAGACATCTTTGTGCAATGTGCTTGTGCTCGTCTGACCTTGGAGCAGTAAGGCTCCATAGGACTTGCAGGAGTTCAAATTTGAACGCAGGGCTTCCCTTGCCCCCCTCTAGCCCTATGACTTTAGGCAGGTCACTTAACTTTTCCAAGCCTCAGTGTTCTCCTATCTTTGTGAGAATTGAAGAGGCTCTGAAAATATCTTCTACAGTGTCTAGCACTTAGCAGGCACCCAATAAATGATCATAGTTTTATCAAATTGCATTTTTATCTTATTAAATAAGTCCTCATTGAATAGGGGTCTATTTCATGCATGGAAATAGGGAAAAAGATGGAAGATGGAGAAGGAGGAGGCAATGTCATGGTTTAGATTTCATTCCTGGCCTGTAGATACTTAACATCAATAGTTGAGAGAGGGGCATCTCGCCTGGTTGCCATGAATGACACATGATGACTGTGGGAACTTTCAAGGGGTGGAGATGTCCAGAAAGGGTGTGATTTTGTGTTGGTCTGTTTATGCAGGAAGATTTCCAGCACCAGAGGGGTTGCACAGCTGGTTCTCTGCATCATAAACTGCACAAGCAGAGTTTCTAGGCCAATAGCTCTCAAACTCTCCCCTTGAAATACTAAAAGCTACACCTAGTACTATCTGACTGTTAAAATGGGATGAGTCTAGACAAGGACCTTAAATGCTGGGTGGAGGCAGCCATTAGCCAGATACATCCCCATCCTCTAGTGGGTTTGGGCAAAAATGGGGCACATCGCAGGAGCCAGGAAGAGGAGCCAGGATGTTTGGGGCCTGAACATCTAAACTTGACCTGGGAAGGGAGCAGGGGTTCACATTTGAATGCACCGCTTCCCCTGCTGTGGAAGCATTTGGAAGATGTGGTTGTCTTCCAAATTAAAGGGAGAAAGATTAAGTTAACACAATTTTCTCCTTTTTGAGTTTTTCCTCACACATGTTTCCTATAGCTTTGATGCCTTTCACAACTTGACTTGGACAGAAGACAAAATGAGTGACCAAGAAGCAGACAACTATTAATGGTAGGCTCAGAAGCAGCTGTGAGGTATGACAGCTCACATTTTCTTTCATGCTCCAGCTTGTGATCTTTATGTTACAAGATATAATTTAGTCCCATATCATGCTAGCAAAGGTAATCCTCATTCGCGGGACACAATTACATATCCTACATTTCATGATGTTTGTTAGAGAGGTTACCACAATTTTGAGGACTCAGCCTTCTAAACCCTTTTGAGAGTCTCACCTCTAGAACTGAGAGATAAAGTCCTGCTCGAGAGACCCTAGGATCTCTTCTTGACTGCTTGGGAAAGACACTCAAACTCTCTAAGCCTCAATATGAGTGTATGTAAACTTTTAATAAAAATTCCTACTTTTGTGAGGATTAGAGAATATAGATACAAGGTATCAAACAATTACTGGCACATATTAGATGCTCAACAAACAGTCTGAACTGACATGATCAAGAAAGTGTCCAATTGGCACAGTATGTGAACTACAGCGGGGCTTCTCACACTTTCATGTGCATAGGAATCATCTGGAATCTTGGTAAAATGCAGCTTCGGAGTGTCTGCGGTTCTGTGCTGGAGCCTGAGATTCTGCCCTGCTAACAAGCTCCCAGGTGATGCTAACACTGCTGGTCTGCAGATCACACTTCAGTGGCAAGGAACTCAACTTTGATATATGGCAGCCACACAGGTGATGGGTGCTGGGAGATAGGCTTGGCCAAGCAGCTCCTTGGGAAAAACTCTAGACCGGAGTTGTAGGATTGGTGGAGGGGAGATCAAGATATAAGAATTAAATTTTCACTTGGGAATGCTTCTATCTTTTAAGTTGAATTTCACTCTTAAGTTCTCCAGGTTGATAGTTTTCTTTTTTTGCTGTTACTTGGATTTATAATGAAGTTAATGTAATACTCAGCATCATTTGTACACTCCCCAGCTTCTTGCCCCATATCACTGAAAATGGTGAAACATCTGAAACTTGACTCTTGTTGTCTAGAGCTGGGGAAGAATTAATCTTTTTATTGACATATTTTTAAAGTTTAAAAAATATTTTATTGCTACATAATAGATATACATATTTGAGGCTTACATATGATAATTTGAAACATTTCTATAATTAAATCAAGGTAGTTTTATATCTATAACCTTTAATATTTAATTTTTATGCTAGGAAAATGCAAATTGTTCTTTTTTAGCTATTTTGAAATGTACAATAGATTAAGGTGAACTATAGTTACCCTATTGATCTTGGATACTAGGTCTTATTTCTTCTATTTGACTGTATATTTGTACCCATGAACCAATCTCTCTTTATTAATCAACCTTCCCAGACTCTGGTAACCACCAACATACTCTCTATCTTCATGAGATCTACTTTTTTAGCTCCTACCTATGATTGAGAACATGATTTTTGTCTTTCTGTGCCTGGCTTATTCCAGTAAACATAAGGATCTTCAGTTCCATCCCTATTACTGCAAATGACAGGATTTCATTCCTTTTTTTGACTGAATAATGTTCCATTGTATATATATACCACATTTTTTTTACCCACTCATTCACTGATAGACACTTAGGTTGAGTCCAAATCTTGGCTATTTTGATAATGCTGTAATGAACACAGGAATGCAGTTTTTTTAAAAAAATATACTGATTTCCTTTCTTTTGGATATATATCCAGCAGTGGATTGCTGGGTCAAATGGTAATTCTATTTTAGTTTTTTGAGGAACCTTCACAATTTGCATTTCCACCAACAGTGTATAAGGGTTCCCCTTTCTTTACATCCTTACCAGCATGCATCATTGCCTGTCTTTTGGATAAAAGCTGTTTTAGTTGGAGTGAGATTTCATTGTAGATTTGATTTGCATTTCATTTCTTTGATGATTAGTGATGATGAGCATTATTTTCATATACTTGTTGGCCATTTGTCTGTCTTTTGAGAAATGTCTATTCATGCCTTTTGCCCATTTTTAATTGAGATTTTATTTTATTTTAAAGATGTGGGGTACAATTCAGGAATAGAAATAAAAGTGGTCATCATACAGGTAAAGTTTGGTCCTCCCTTTTGTCCCCACTTTGCCTGGTATGAGATAAGTTACCCTTATTAATGTTATGTCTCTCCCTCCACCCCCTGACAGTTTCTGGCTACGGCCAACCCCTTTCTTATAGTATTGTGGGTCTGCTTATGAGTAAGAACATGTAGAACTCAGTTCTTTGTTTCTGAGATAAATCACTGAGTATTATAGACTCTAAATCCAAGTTTCTGCAATGTCCGTAATTTTGTTCTTCTTTGTGGCTGTGTAATATTTCATCTTGTATATGTACCACACTTTTTAAATTCAGTCCAGTTTCAGTAGGCAGCATGGTTGGTACCGTGTTTTTACTATTGTAAATAGTGCTGCAATAAATTTGTGTGCAGGTATCTTTTTTGCAGAGTGTTTTAAGTTCTTCTGGTATATTCTCAGAAGGGAGATTGCTGGGTTGTGTGGAAGGTCAATTTCTACTTCTTTTGAAATTGTCACCTGTTTTTCATGGAGGTTGAACTAGTTTGAATTCCTACTAGCATTGCAGAAGCATCCCTTTTTCTGGGCATCCTTGCCAGTGTCTGTTGTTTTTCATTTTATTAATGATGGCAATTCTTACTGGAGTTAGGTGGTATCTCAATGTGGTTTTGATTTGTATTTCTCTGATGATTAGTGAGCCTGAGTATTTTTTCATGTGTCTGTTGCCTGCTCATATGTCTTCTCTGGAGAAGTATCTATTCTCACCTTTTGCCCACTTTTCAATGGGGCTGGTTTTTTTTTTTCTTTCAGCATGTTTGAGTTTCTTGTCGATCCTAGATGTTAAACCTTTTTTAGATATGCAGTTGGCAAATATTTTTTCCCATTCTGTAGGCTGTCTCTCCACTCTCTTGATGGTTTCTTTTGCTTTGCAATAGATTTTCAGTTTAATGAGGTCACACTTGTCTATCTTATCTCTTATGGCATGGGCTTTGGGTGTTTTGATCAGGAATTGGTTGCCCATTCCAATTTCCGTAAGGGTGTCTCCTGTATTTTCTAAGATTCTTAAAGTTTGGGGTTTTTTGTTTTATTTTAAAGATGTGGGGTACAATTCAGGATTAGGTATACGAGTGGTCATCATACAGGTAAAGTTTTGGCCTCTCTTTGGTCCCCACTTTGCCTGGTTTGAGATCAGGTACCTTTATTAATGTTATGCCCCTCCCCCCGACAGTTTCTGGCTACTGCCAATCCCTTTCTTATAGCATTGTGGGTCAAAACATTTAGGTTTTTGATCCATTTGGAGTTGCTTTTGGTGTATGGTGATAGATAGGGGTCCTGTTTCAATCTTCTGCATGTGGTCAGCCCATTTTCCTAGCACCATTTACTAAGTGGGTTCTCCTTTCCCCAGTGATTATTGTTGGAGGCTTTGTCAAAGATGAGTTGGTTGAGAAATTGAGGTTTTGGTTACAGAATCTTTATCTTATTCCATTGGTCTACATGACTGTTCTTGTACCAGTACCAGGCTGTTTTGATTATTGTAGCTTATAATAAAGTTTAAAGGCTGGAAGGGTGATACCTCCCACTTTGTTTCTTTTGCTAAGGATTGTTTTAACTATTTGTGATCATTTATGTTTCTGTATGAGTTTCTGTAATGATGTTTCCAGATCTGAGAATAATATATATCCTGATTCTCAATCTTTTATATTCGGCTTCTTAATCCCTTGTCAGACAGATAGTTTGCAAATACTTTCTCCCATTCTCTGAGTCATCTCTTCACTTTGTTGATTGTTTTCTTTGCTGTGCAGAAGCTTTTCAACCTGTTGTGATTCCATTTGTTTATTGTTATTTTTGTTTCCTGTGCTTTTGAGATATTATACAAAAACGCTTTGCCCAGACCAATGTCCTGGAGAATTTCAACATTTTCTTCTAGTAGTTTCATAATTTCAGGTCTTCGGTTTATGTCTTTAATCCATTGTGATTTAATTTTTGTATATGGTGGGGGTCTAGTTTCATTCTTCTGCATATGGATATACAGTTTTCCTATTTATTGAAGAGACTGCCCTTTTCCCATTATATGTTCTTGACACCTTTGTAAAAATTGATTAGCTATAAATGAGTGGTTTTGTATGTGGATTTTCAATTTTGTTCCATTGGTCTCTGAGTCTTTTTATGCTAGTACTATGCTGATTTAGTCACTATAGCTTTATAGTCATGTAGCATGATGTCATCAACTTTGTTCTTTTTGCTCAGGATTGCATTGGCTATTTGGGATCTTTTGTGATTCCATATATATTTTGAGATTGCTTTTTCTGTTTACGTGAAGATTGTCATTGATATTTTCATAGGGATTGCCTAGAATTTGTAGATTGCTTTGGGTAGTATTGTCATTTTAATGACATTAATTTTTTGAACCCATGTGCATGGAATATCATTTGTTTTTGTGTCCTCTTTAATTTCTTTTGTCAGTGTTTTATAGTTTTCCTTGTATAGATTTTTTACATCTTTGGTTAAATTGATTCCTAGATATTTTATATTCTTTGTAGCTATTGTAAATGGGATTGCTTTCTTAATTTCTTTCTTAATTTCTTATTCAGATTATTCACTGTTGGTATATATAAATACTATTTATTTTATATTTTATATTCTGCAACTTTACTGAATTCATTTATCAGTTCTGACAGTTCTTGGTGAAGTCTTTAGGTTTTTCTAAATAAAAGATCATGCTGACTGTATACATGGCTAATTTGACTTCTTCCTTTTCAATTTTAATGCACTTTCTTTCTTTCTTTTTGCCTGAGTGCTCTAACCAAGACTTCCAGTATTATGTTGAATAAAAGTGGTAAAAGTGATCTTTCTTTTCTTATTCCAGATCTTCAAGGAAAGGCTTCCAATTTTTCTCCATTCAGTATGACGTTGGCTGTGAGTTTGTCATATATGGCCTTTGGTATTTTGAGGTATGTTTCTTCTGTATCCAGTTGTTGAGGGATTTTTTGAGTCAGGGTCTCACTTTGTCACCCAGGCTGGAGTGCACTGGCATGATCACACTGATCATGACTCACAGCCACCTTGACCTCCTGGGCTCAGGTGATCTTTCCACAACATCCTGAGTAGCTGGAACTTTGAGCACCTGCCACTGCACCCAGATATATACATATATTTTTTAGAGATGAGGTTTCATTATGTTGCTCAGGCTGGTCTCAAACTCCTGGACTCAAGCAAGCCTCAGCCTCCCAAAGTGCTGGGATTACAGGCATGAGTCACTGCACCTGGTTGTTGAGGGTTTTTATTATAAAAGAATATTGAATTTTATTGAATGCTTTTTCAACATCTATTGAAATGATCGTCTAGTTTTTGTTCTTGATTCTGTTATGTGATACATCATGTTTATTGATTTACATATGTTGAACTAGCGTTTAACCCTTGAGATGAATTCTACGTGATCATGGTGAATGATCTTTTTAATGTGTTACTGAATTTTGTTTGCTAGTATTTTGGTGAGGATTTTTGCATCTTATGTTCATTGGCAATATTGGCCTATAGTTTTCTTTTCTTTATAAGTTTTAAAACAAAGTTTATTAGAGAAAGAAGAGAGGAAACAAAAGACAGGTGAAAGTTTCGTATCAGAAAGGCCTGGCATGTGAAAGTCTCTCTAAAAGGAAAGACTACCTAGTTTTCTTATTTGGTGTGTCCTTGTCAGATTTTGGTATCAGGGTAATGCTGGCCTCGAAGAATAAATTTGGAAGTATTCCTTTCTCTTCAACTTTTTTGAAGAGTTTAAGTCGAATTGGTATTAGTTCTTCTTTAATTATTTGGTAAAATTAATCAGTGAAACCATCTGATCCTGGGCTGTTCTCTAATAGACTTTTTATTATAGCTTCGGTCTTATTACATATAACTTGTTTGTTAAGGTTTTTTGTTTCTTCATGGTTCAATCTTGGCAGGTTGTATGTGGCCAGGAATTTATCTAATATCTAGGAATCAATTTATTTTTCCAGGTTTTCATGTTTGTTGGTGTATAGTTAGTTGTTCATGATAGTCTCCAATGATTCTTCGTATTTCTTAAGTCTCAGTCATTGTCTCCTTTTTCATTTCTGATTTTATCTATATGTGTCTTCTTTCTCTCTCTTTTTTTAGTCTAGCCAAAGGTTTGTTGATTTTGCTCATCTTGTTAGAAAATCAATTTTTTATTTTGTTGATCTTCTGTATTTTATTGTATTTTTTAGTCTCAATTTTATTTCCATTTTCATCTTTATTCTTTCTTTCCTTCTACTAATTTTGGGTTTGGTTTGTTTTTGCTTTTCTAGTCCTTGAGGCTCATTGTCAGGTTGTTTATTTGAAGTCTTTTTACTTTTTAGATGTAGATGTTTACTGCTATAAACTTCTCTCTTAGTACTGATTTTGTCATATCTCATAGATTTTGGTATGTTTCATTTACATTTTTGTTTCAAGAAATTTTTTAATTTCTTTCTTAATTTTTTCATTGACCCATTAGTCATTCGGGAGCATGTCTGTGCAGTTTCTGAGATGTATTTTCATGTGTTTGTGTAGTTTCTGAGATTCCTTTGTTACCGATTTCTAATTTTATTCCATTGTGGTCAGAAAACATACTTGGTATGATTTCTGCTTTTTAAAATTTGTGGAGAATCATTTTGTGGCCTAAAATATGGTCTATTTTGGAGAATGTTCCATGTGCTTATGAAAAGAATGTGTATTCTATGGCAGTTGGGTGAAATGCTCTGTAAATGTCAGAACTATTTGGTCTAGTGTATAGTTTAACTCTGATTTTTCTTTGTTGATTTTCTGTCTGGATGTTCTGTCCATTACTGAGAGTGGGGTGTTGAAGTTCCCTACTATTATTGTATTGCAGTCTATCTCTCCCTTTAGATCTATTAATGTTTGCTTTATATTCTTGGGTGCTCCAATGTTGGGCACCTAGATATTTATAGTTGTTATAACCTCTGGCTGAATTGACCCTTTTATCATTATATAGTGACCTTCTTTGTCCTTTTTTTACAGTCTCTGACTTGCAGTCTATTATATCTGATATAAATATAGCTACTCCTGCACTTTTTGGTTTCCACGTGCATGGAATATCTTTTTCCATCTCCTTCCTTATAGTCTATGTGTGTCTTTATATGTGAGGTGGGTTTCTTTTAGGCAGAATATAGTTGGGTATTGTGTCTTATTCATTTATCCACTTTATGTCTTTCAACTGGATAATTGGGTCCATTTACATTCAGTGTTATTATTTTGATGTGTAAGGACCTACTACTGCCAGTTTGTTGCTTGTTTTCTGGTTGTTTTATAACTCCTCTCTTCCTTTTTTATTGCCTTCTTTTGTAGTTAAGTGATTTTCTCTGATGACATGTGTTAATTTATTGCTTGTTACTTTTAGTGTGTCTATTATAGGTTTTTGCATTGTGGTTACCACAAAGCATCCTATAGCTACAACAAGTTATTTTAAAGAAATGATAATTTATCTTAGATCACAAAGAAAAGAATAGAAACAAACAAATTTTAAAATCCCACTACATTTTACCTTTATCCCCCCCACATTTTAAGTGTAAGTTGTTTCAATCTACATATTTTAATGATGCCTAATTCTTAACAGATTGCTGTAGCTATTTTTTTTTTTGATAAATTTGTTTTTTAGGCTTCATACTAGAATTTTGAGTGGATTGCACACAACAATTACAATATTGAAGTATTTGGGTTGTCTTTTACTTGATTTTACCAGTGGGTTTTATACCTCCAAATGTTTTCTTTTTTTTCAAATTAGTGTTTTTTTTTTTCTTTCTGATTGAAGAACTCCCTGTAGCATTTCTTGTAAGACAGCTCTGCTGGTGGTGAATTCTCTTAGCTTTTGTTTGTCTGGGAAAGACTTTATCTCTCTTTTATCTTTGAAGGATAACTTTATTGAAGATAGTATTCTTGATGGCGTTTTTTTTCTTCTTCTTTATATCTTAGGGTTATTTTTCCCTTTTGGCACTCATGATGCTTCTTATAGGTTGAGACAGGGACAGATCTCTTGCCAAGGACCCTGAGACCATTGGGAAGCTGGCTATCCACCTCAAACTCATTTTTTCCAGTACAAAACCTGAGTCGGGAGAAATTTTCCACATGCTTGATGCTGAGCAGATTGGGAGGAGGAGCATCATGGATATGGAAATCTGACTCTCTTGCAACCTTCTTGGAGTTTTTTTTTTACTTCCCTGTGGCTCTGGGAACTGACTCATTCTCATGATTGTTTTCTGGGATATTGCTGGTAATAATCTTGCGTACTGTATATTTGTTTTTGTTTTCTTGTGGGAGAGAATGAAGCCAGCTTGCTTCTCTGCCA
Organism: Carlito syrichta; assembly: GCF_000164805.1. Classification (NCBI taxonomy): domain Eukaryota; kingdom Metazoa; phylum Chordata; class Mammalia; order Primates; family Tarsiidae; genus Carlito; species Carlito syrichta. The sequence continues at coordinate 1,534,215 of NW_007253822.1, read as the reverse complement.
CCACTTTGGAACCCAAGAAACCAATCTTATTGAGTTCCTACTGTGTACCAGGAACAGTGTTTGTTGCTTTATATTTGTTCTCATATTTATTCTTCACTTTATAAATAGAGGAATTGATGCTTGGTAATTAACTTAATAAAATAATATAGATATAAAATGGCAGGAGTAGGAATTTAATCAAATTATGTCCTATCCCTAAATTCACTCTGCCCTCTAAACCTTGTTGCTTTATTGTTCTTGCAGAAATAATTTTCTTATGATATTTAAGTATCACTTGGTGAATTATTAAAAGTAGCACTGTGCCTCCCATTAATTCTGCTGAGCCATGTGAATTTTTTATGGCCGATCATAGAGAAGTGGCAGAGTGGAATCTGAGGACAAGGAGTAGTATTTGATTTTGAAAACACTTGACTTGTTTTTTCCTCTGTTCTCATACTGAAAAAGAAGCTGTTGTATTCCTGAGAAGGGGAAAGCCAACCGTGGTTGTTTCAGAGATGGCAATCTGAAGGCTTCTAGGGAAAGAAGAGAGAGTAACAATACAGAAAAGTCTGCATCTCCAGTCATTTAACAAATGGCTTTGATGAAATGAGAAGCAAAAAGTTAAAAAAAAAAAATTAGATGCTCTTCCAGCAAGTAGGTAAGATAAGAATTTTAAAAAGACTCTGAGTAAACAAGATTAATAGGAGAACAGAAAGTTACTGTGGGCCAATTACTAAGACACAGAGATCCATGCTTCTCATTTAGAAAGTAGTGCTTTTTTTACAGAGTCTTCTATGTTCACTCTGTAGAATCTGTGACCGTGTTCTAAAATTCTGCGAAACTATAGAGCCAGAGTTGCAAACAGAAATGCCAGTGGGTCTGGAGGATGCTTGACCTGTTTTGAAGATGTTCATGGCTCCTGGTTCACAACTCCCATAGACCTGTTATAATGTTGGGGTTCTTTAGGTCCAAGAAGCAGGCTTCAGAATACAGAATCTCTCTCTTTGACCTTCTCCTGCCCTCCTTTCACTTGCTTCTTTTTCTCTCCAAGGCAAGTCTTTGAACCTGAAAATAAACTCTCATCTTTCCCCACCTTTCTCTCTTGGAGCTGTCCATAAAGAAATTCTCTGAACTTCCTTGTCTGATTGTAGGCCATAAGACCCTCATTTCAGGAGAGGTCCTTCCCCATGCCCTGAAAGAAGGAATGCTGCACAGAAAGGCTGAGAAGATAAACAGGTTTTGCTGGGTTTCCCCATTCAGTATTAATCTAGTAATCTAATTTTAGATTATATATACCCTTTTGTCCAGTCACATTTCTACATGGTTGTCAATCATGCCTAACCAATGAAGTCTCCACAAAAGTCCCATGGGGGCAGGATTTGGAGAGCTTCCAGATGGCTGAATATGTGCAGCTTCTTGGAGGGTGGTGCACGCAAGAAGGCGTGGAGGCTCTGCACTCCTTCTCCAATACCTTGCCCTATGCACCTCTTCCATCTTGTGTTCATGGGTATCCTGACTCAGAAAATCTGAATATACCTATAACAAGCAAAGAGATTGAATCAGGAATCAAAAACTTCCAAACAAAAAAAAAATCTATAACTAGATGTCTTCACTGGTAAATTCTACCAAATATTTAAAGAAAATTCTTCTCAAACTTGAAAAAAAATAGAAAAGGAGAAAACTAACTCTTTTTAGAGGCCCTTATTACCCTAATAGAAAAACCAGGCAAAGATACCACAAGAAAAGAAAACTAGAGATCAATATCCCTTATGAATAGAAATGCAAAAGTCATTAACAAAATACCAGCAATCTGAATTCAACAGCATATTCAAGGAATTGTACACATGACCAAGTGGGATTTATCTCGGAAATGCAAGGGTGGGTCAACATAAAAAATTAATCAGTGTTATATAATACATTAATAGAACAAAAGGAAAAGGTCACATGATTATCTCAATTGATGTTAAAAAAAAAAGCATTTTGACATAGTCCAACACCCTTTCAGGATGAAAACACTCAGATAACTAGAAACAGGAGGAAACTTACTTAACATGATAAAGGGCATTTGCACAAAGCTTACAGCTAACATTATACTCAATGGTGGAAAACTGAGAGCTTTCCCCATAATATCAGGAATAAGATGAGAATGCCCAATTTTGTCACTGTTAAAAATTTTACTGGAAATTCTAGCCAGGTCAGTTAGGCAAGAAAAAGAAATAAAAGGTATCCTGACTGAAAAGGAAAAAGTAACACTATATTTGCAGATGACATGATCCTATATATACAGAAAATCTTGAAAACTCTATCTAAAACATCAAACTGCTATAAGTAATAAATGAGTTTACCAAAGTTTTAGGGTACAAGATCAACATATAAAAATCAGCTGTTTCTATACAATAGCAGTGAACAATCTGAAAAGGAAATTAAGAAAACAATTTCATTTACAATAAGTTCTAAGAGAATAAACTATATAGGAATAAATATAACCATGAAAGTAAAAGACTTTTACCCTGAAAATTACAAAAACACTGAGGAAAAAAATCAAAGACCTAAGTAGGCCAGGCACGGTGGCTCACGTCTATAATCCCAGCACTTTGGGAGGCCGAGGTGAGAGGATTGCCTGAACCCATGGTTTTGACATTAGCCTGGGCAACTTGGAGAGACTTCATCTCTACAGTAAATCAAAAAATTAGCCAGATGTGGTGGCATGTACCTGTAGTTCCAGCTACTTGGAAGGCTAAGGCAATAGGATCACCTGAGCCCAGCAGGTGGAGGTTGCAGTGACTGGGAGTGTGCTACTGCGCTCCAGCCTGGGCAACAGAATGAGACTCCAACTCAAAGAGGAAAAAAAAAAAAAAAGATGAAGAAGAAGACCTAAGTAACTGAAAAGATATTCTTTTCATGGATTGAAATACTTAATTGTGTTAAGATGCTATACTATCCAAGTGCTCTACAAATTGAGTGCAATCCCTATCAGAATTCCAATACCCTGTTTTATCCAGAAATGGAAAAAGCTAATCTTCAAAGTCATATGGAATTGCAAGGAGCTCCAAATAACCAATACAATATTGAAAAAGAAGAATAAAATTGGAGGACTCATAGTTTTCAACTTCAAAACTTACTGTTCAAAGCTACAGTAATCAAAACAGTATAGTAATGTTGTAAGCACAGACATGTAGGTCAATGGAAATAAACCAATACATCTATGGTGAAATAATTTTTGGCAAGGGTGCCAAGGCCCTTCAGTAGGCAAGGGTGCCAAGGTCCTTCAACATTGGTTCCAGAACAACTGGATATCAGCATACAAAAATGAAATTGGATGTCTAACTTCACACCATATACAAAAATTAATTCAAAATGGATCAATGACCTACATATGTGTATTAGACCATAACATTCTTAAAAGAAAACATTGGGGTAATCTTCATGACCTTGAGTTTGGCAATGAATTTTTAGATATGACAGTAAACACTTGAGCAAACAATAAATAAAAAATCAATCAATAAATACATAAATTGAACTTAATACAAATTAAAAACCTTTGTGCTTCAAAGGATATTATCAAGAAAGTGAAAAGACAGCCCACACAGTGGGAGGAAGTATTTGCCAGTCATGTTTCTGACAAGGGTCTAGTATCCAGAATATACAAAGAACTCTTACAACTCAACAACAAAAAGACAAATAACCCAATTTAAAAAGAGTTGAAGGATTTGAATAGACATTTCTCCAAAGAAAGTATGCAAATTTTCAACTAGGACATATTCAGCAGCATTAGTCATTAAGAAAATTCAAGTCAACATCACAATGAAATTTTTATACCCACTAAGATGACTATAATTAAAAAAAAGAGGAAAGTGTTGATAAAGATGTGGGGAAAATAGAAACTCTAGTATATTGCTGGTGGGAACAAAATATGGTTTAGCTACTGTGGAAAACATCCTGATGGTTTCTCAAAAAGATAAGCAGATTTTATTGTATAACCCAACAATTTCATTCCTGAGTATAGATGCCAACAAATTGAAAACAGGTCTTCGTATCATCTACTAAAAAGGAGAGAAAGTCAAGTAGAAGGCATGTATTTTGCCTTAAGGGTGTGACATAGAAATCCTTATTGTGGAATGTACCAGTACTTCATTAATTTTTATAGCTGAATATTCTTCCCTTGTAAGAATATACCACTTTTTTGCTTAACTGCTCATCAATTAATGGACATTTGGGCCACTTCTGTCCTTTGGCTATTATGAATAATGAATGCTACTATGAACATCTGCATACAACTCTTTGAACACCTATTTTTAATTCTCTTTAGTTATATACCTAGGAATGACAATTTGGGGATCATATGTTGATTTTATATTTAGCTTTTTGAGGAACACCCACATTGTTTTCCATAGTGGTTATTTTACATTCCCACTGGCAATGTGTCAGAGCTCCAATTTCCCCATATCCTCACCAACACTTGTCATTTTCCTTTCGTAAAATTGTATTTTATTATAGATATCCTAGTAGATGTGACGTATTTCATTGGGTTAAATTGATAGCAACTAACATTGTGGTTTTGATTTGTAACTCGCTAATGACTAATGATGTTAAATATCTTTTCACATGTTAATTGGTCATTTGTACTTTTTTGTAGAAATTCCTATTTAAAATTCTTATGACAAATGTAATAATCAAAAACAGTGTAGTACTAACATTATAATAGATATATAGCTCAATAGGCTAGAATTGAGTTTCCTGAAGTAAACCCATCCATCTATGGTTAATTATTTTTTGACAAAGAAGTCAAGATAATTCAATAAAGACAGAAAAATTTTTTCAACTAGTGGTGTTGGGACAACTGGATATCCACATGCAAAATAATGAAGTTGGACACATCATATACACCATATACAAAAATTAACTCAAAATAGATTTTAAAAACCTTAAATTTAGGAGTTAAATCTATAAAACTCTTAGAAGAAAATATAGGAGTAAGTAAATACACATGAGCTTGGATTTGGCAACAGATTCTTACATATAACATCAAAGCACAAGCAAGAAAAGAATATAAATTAGACTTTGTTAAAATTTAAAAACTTTTGTGCATCAGAGACATTATAAAGAAAGTAAAAGCTGGGCTTGGCGGCTCAGCCTGTAATTCCGTGCCTTGGGAGGCTGAGGTGAGTGGATTGCCTGTGCCCGTGGGTTCGAGACCTGCCTGGGCAGCGAGACCTCATCTCTACAATAAATCAAAAAATGAGCTGGGCATGGTAGTGCATGCCTGTAATTCCAGCTACTTGGAAGACTGAGGCGGAAGGATCACCAGAGCCCCAGCAGGTCGAGGCTGCAGTGGCCGGGAGCGGCCACTGCACTCCAGTCTGGACAATAGAGTGAGACTCCAACTCAAAAAAAAAAAAAAGAAAGTTCAAAGACAACCTGCAGAATGAATGGGAGGACATATTTATAAACCACATATCTGATAAGTGTCTAGTGTCCAGAATATATAAAGAACTATTACAACTCAAGAACAAGAAAGACAAATATTACAATTAAAAGAGAAAATAATTTAAAAGACATTTTTACAAAAAAAGATATACAAATGGTCAATTAACACTTAAGAGGATATTTATGTTAGTTCTCTAAATTCTTTTTTTTCAGGGTCACTTTAATTATTTGAGGTTCTTTGCAATTTGATATGGATTTTAAAATCAACATGTACTGCATGTAAAAGAATTACCTGGAATTTTGATAAGAACTGTGCTGAATCTGTAGATTGTTTTCTGTAGTATTGCCATTTTAACAATATTAAGTCTCCCAATCCATGAATATGGGATGTCTTTCCACTTATTTGGATCTTTTGACTTTTTTTTCAACAATGTTTTCTAAGAAACAATAAACAAGTTTATACAATATTTAATTTTAATAGATTTGGAAACAAGTTGTGGCCAAACTTTAGCCTAAATCAAAACAATGTCATTTGGACCTTAAGTTGCATTTTCCAAAAATCAGCACCATCAATTATCCAGGCTTTAATTACAGAATAACAGATGAAACTATGTATCTCCTCAGTAGAGTTCAGGAAGGTTTGTGTGAATGGAACCTCATGAATTTGGCCTCTCCTACAAGAGTGCATATCCTATTCCTAGAAATACTGGAATATGGTTATAGAACTTGTTTTCATTGTTTTCTGTTTGCTGTTCTGTAAGTTAAGAATATTGGATTTCAAGTCCATAATGTAATAGTCTTGTTCATAATATTGTTTTTAAAATACATCAATATTTTATATTAAATGTTTTAAATATTTTAAAGTATTTGTTTGATCTTGCTATTGAACACATGTTCTGTTTGTATAGTATATTTTGAAGGTGGTAAAAAGCATCATTCTAAAACATTTTGGAATATAACAGTAACATTGTCAATACATTGTACTGACTACTTTTTTTGATGAAGATATACAAATCTTTTATATTTAGTAAAAAAAAGCCAATGAAGCATATGTACCTTACTGCTTCACCATCTTATGTTGAATTCCTTTTGAGTATCTTCTTTGATAAGAGCAAAATTTTCAAAAATCTTTGGTGAGGTATTGCGTTATACCACTCTTTCCTTTTGCACATGGAGGTAAGTTTCAAAGGGATTCAAGCAGTTTAGTTCTGCAGGGCAAACCTTTCCATCCTTGTGAAGTTTATTTTATAATTAAAAGTCATATAACAAGTATATCTACTATAGAAAAAATCTCAAGCAAGAGAGAGAGCTGCTTCAAAAGACATTATAAAACATTCTGCATACTTAGCTAGGTCATCTGTTTATAAAATATTGCAGAAAGGTATAGAATGCTGTCAGTCCTCAGATGCATTAGGAATCTGAAACATGACACTGGTATACCATTCACCGCCACTTAATGGTGGAATAATGTATTGATGTGAGTGGGTTTATGATTTCAGATATGAATTCTGGAAATATTAACTTTTAGGTAGCATATGTGGTAGTGAATGATCATACCCTTGGAATGTGGAGCATTGGGTTGATGCCTAGTTCTGCCACTGGCTTGTAGTAAACATTATTTAGCTTCCACTGGAGCCACCCAATTGGAACCTTGGTCAAATTTCTGCGATAAATACTTCTGGTTGCTGGGCTCAGTGGCTCACACTTGTAATCCCAGCACTTTGGCAGGCAGAAGTGAGAGGATTCCCTGAGTCCAGGGGTTTGAGACCAGCCTGGGCAAGTTGGTGAGACCTCGTCTCTACAATAAATCAAAAAATTAGCTGGGCATGGTGGCACACACCTGTGGCGTTGCAGCTGCAGTGGCTGTGAGTGTGCCACTGCATTCCAGTCTGGGTGACAGAGAGAGACTCCTACACAAAAACAAAACAAAACAGCAACAACAACAACAATAAAAACTTCTGGTTAAAAAAAATTACTCTTACTTTATAACTTTAGAAGTTAAATGATTGTCATGTCCCACAGGTGATAAGCCACGTCTTCAGGTCTTTTGAATCCTGGGAACCAAGATTTTTTTTTAACTTTTCCAGACAAGAGGTGTAATTGTAAGTAGTCAAATAGATTTTTACATTTTTTGTATTTCTTCTAGTGTATATAGGCAACTTGATTAGAACTGAATTACAAGAAAAAAAAGAGATACTGTCTTAAGGTCTAATGACTGATAAAGATTTTGAACCTCTAGTCTCATTTATGTTTTAGTGATATATCTAGGCTTTTTAATTATCTGACTTAATATCTTCTCCCATTATGAGATCAAGGAAACACAAACATATACTTAGGATATATATATATGAATTTCCACAGAGATGATAAGGGACAAGGCAGAGAGAAGAGGCAAACTAATGTTTTAGGATTGCCACTGGATTTCTTTTAGATTTTAGATATGTTTGCTCCTTGCTGTGAATGGAGACAGGTGAAAGGCATCCTAGAGGCTTAACTGGGAGCGAATGAAATGTTTTATTGCTGTACATCGTCAGTTTTGTTTGGTATCTGGTGTTGTGTTGGCTCATTAAGTTTTGTGCTCCCAGTGTTTATTTGTCAATTGTCACTTTCCAGTAGCCTACAAAAATGGAAAAGTGGACGCAGCAGTTTCTTTGGGTTTTCTGCTTTTCTGGGTAGGTGGAGACCTGACAGATTTTGTAGGCTGCTACCTGACTACCCAACTGCCTATTCAGGTAAGCTTTTCTCAGGATTTGTCTTCAGAAGAGTGAAGGTTCTAGGTTATGTGTGCATGGAGGGCTTCATGTGTAGGGTTGGCACACTTAGAAAATAAGAATACAAGAAGCCCAGTTAAATTTGGATCGCAGACATACAATACATAATTTTTTTTTAGCATAAGCATGCTCTAAATATTGCATGGGTGTTCTGTATCTGGTAATCTTCTTAATGTGGCAACTTGTTCAGAGTAGAATAAAGGCCTGTTTTCCAGTATTTAAAAAAATCTACATCCAGTTTTAATTTCTTATCTTCTTCCAATTTTGTTTTCTCTTGACTCAAGGTAGCTGGGCATGATATATTGTCATTAGGGAATATATTATTATTTTCTATACTAAGGCTGAACAATAATACACAGATGCTGACACACAGTCCACAATGAAAGTAATAATTAAAAATGTAGTCAGGGCTACAGGCAAACATTTCTACAGCAACATTCAAATGGAAAATGGAAAAAATTAAAGGGGAAGATATGTAAGCGTTTAGGTACTTTGTTAATGTATTTAATCATGTAAATGACTCTTTCACTTTAATTTACTGCACTATAGATAGTGGATAATGGTGGCTTTGAATTTTACATTTATGGATGCCCATCTTTATTTATCACTGAAAGTTTTTACAGCCATCTTCTACATGAACATGGCTATAATATGCTCTCACAATTCATGAACTACAAGTTAAAGCATCAGAAGAAAAATGTAAGATTGGGAATGGTTCATTCTAATACTTTTATTTGTAATAGAATCTTTTCTCATTTAAAAATTAATAGTACATTTAAAACCCAATAAAGCATTGGGACTGGTGGGCAAACTTTAAAAAGTCATAACATTTATCTCAGTTATCCCAGTGAGTCCTTTGAAGATTTCTGGATGTGGCACACTTAGATTCCATGTCATTACCTTTTATTTCAATTGGTCTGTGTGACTAGAGAATGATCAGAAATGATAAATCAGAAAAATTTGTGTTCCTTTGGTAAGAGAGATTGGCAAGAACAATCAAATGCTTTTAGAGATTTTTGCAGTTGATAAACACCACCACATTTTCTCTTGTGGCTAATCTAAGAACATATCCTCCAGAAAATAATAACCACAAAGTGCTAACTGTTTGTTAGTCCCATTGTAACTCATTTAATCTTCATACCATCTGATGGGCCAGGTACTACTTTTGTGTTCAGAGTTTGGCACAGTATGGGCCCTCATCATGTATTTGCTGATTAATTGAATATTATCATTTTTACTTTCGCTTTGATTACCTTTTTAATGACGATTTACTCCTTCATTTGTGTTTCTCTGAGCTAGCATAACAACGAAATTTGTTTTTAGTGATGTACTAATCAGAGCCGCCCCATTTCTCTCCTTGGGTTGGTGGGCATGTTTCCCTACTGCCCCCTGGTGGCTATAATGATTACAAGGCCAAGAACAGCTACTCAAGTTTACAAATCAACTACAAATTCCACTGGATATGTGTGAACAAGGCAGGGAGGTGACTTCTCAGTTGTATGCCAGGCACTGTGCAAGACCTGTTATGTGTGCTCTGTGCCCTCATTCATTTCCTATTAGCAACCTCCATTTTATGAAGAAACGGAGTCATCAACAAACTGGACTAAGGTTATGTAGCTAGTAAAAACCTGCAAAAAACCTGCAAAAGTATGACTGCACAGTATGAAAGCAAGTATGACTCATGCTTTCTTACATATTACAGCCACAGGTTAAGACAACAGACTTTTATAAAAATTACCTTTAAATATATTTTGTATTACCTTTAAATACATAAGTAGAGGTATTTAATTTCAAATTCAACATCAGATCATTGTCACATGTTTATCAGACTGATTTGTATTTTAATTGGCGTCATGTGAATCAAAACCTTCATAAGAACAGGGACTGTCTCAGTCTTGTTCAATACAGAGTCCCAAGCACTTAGTACACAGCAGGCATTGGGTGAACAGTGGTGGAATGAATACTTATAAAACATGTGGAAGTCTCTGGTAAAGCATTTGATATTTAGAGGGCAACCAATCAGTTTCCTCCCCTGTGTGTCTCCCATACCCCTACCAAACCCACATTAAGTTTATTAAATAAATCCTGGCTCAAAAATGAAAATAAAGAAACTATTTGGTAAAAGGTTACTAAAATAATGGGATATATGTATGTGTGTGTGTATATATATTTCTATATCATATAGTCACCACCATAACTAGTTCAGTTTAGAACAAATCTCAAATTTCTGTGGCAAACAGTCTAAAACAGTATGACAGGTCAGCTCTCTTCAATTTACTCCCTCGGGTCTAAATTGAGCAACTCACACAGTTTATGAGGTTTCCGGAACAGAGTTTTGCTTAACTGCAATATCTTGCGTGGGCAAAGGAGACCGAATTTGGAATGATGTTAAACTCAGGGCCAAGGCAGAGTTCAAAACAAATGAAGTTTCACGAAGCAGTGTGTGCTCGATGGGCTCTCCAACCTGGAGTGCAGAGGGATAAAGTAAATTCCCCACATACAAAATGTATTTGAAGGCAATTTTTTATCGAAATCTGTTGTCTTAACATGTGGTTGTAATATGTAAGAAACGTCGAGTGGTACCTTTGTAGGTAGGGCTCCACAAATGTTTTTTAAATGAATGCTTCACCAGTTTCGATGTTGAACAAGTGGGAATGATTTACCCAGAATCTTGCAGTCAGATGTCTGTGTTTCTGATGTCTGCAGATGCTAACCCTAATACAGACGCAACATCACTAAAACTTAAAGGCAGAATACAGAGGTTAAAACTGCGAGGGCTTACTCTGCCCCTAGCAACCCATGGTGGATGACTGATTTCTAAGGAATTAACTTTTCTACTTAAACATAGGTTTTTGCATGTTTGTTTTGGCTTTGTCTTTTACATTCACTAGCATTCTACATCCTGGGCTTTTCTGCCTCCCTGAACAAGAGGGTTCAATTTGATCATCATTCCTGAAAGCTCCCATGCTTTTACTATTATATGGTGGAGTAAGAGTGTAGCCAGCCAGTACCCGTGGAGAATGATTCATTCTGTTCTGTATAGTTAATAGTAATAGACGAGGTGTTTTTAAATTTTTTTTCGTAGGAGAGCTTTCCAAATTGTACTTTTACCGGCTCTGCTGATTAAACTTTGAATAATCTCAATGCAGATTTAGGAGATATGGTCCCTAGGATGTAATGACTTAGTTCATTGCATTTTGGAGCAGGAGCATGAAGCATTCAAGTTTGTATTCCCGATTCCTACGAATGTAGGTGTTTAGTAAGAGTTTGTTGATTAAATGACTCCTCTTTTCCATCTCAGGACCCAGTGCAGTGGTGTCTGGGCTTCTCATAGTGTCTTTGCTTTTAATCTGTCTCCAGCTTAGCACTTTTTTGCTGCCTGCCTCTCTCTGTCAGAGGCCTGGATTCCACTTCCTTTTGCTGCTTTTAAATTCTGTTGACAGTTATTGCCACTAACACCACTTTTAATCTCCTCTGATCCTATTCAGCATGATCTTCCTAATTTCTGCAGTGTTCTTCTAATTTATCTACTGTCCCTTCCCAGGGCCTGTCAGCACTAGGATAGCTGCATTGAACTTGTAAATGTGTAGCTGGGCAATTAAAGTAGCATTTCCTTCCTACAATCAATCCAGCCCATCATGACAGTCCATCTGGCACTACCTGTGGCTATCTTGTACTCAGATGTACTTAGTGATACTGAGTTCTAATTAAAGGGCATATCTATATTTTTTTCTGGATTTTTTTTATTGTGGAACTATTATGGAAACAAGTATTCTGGAGATTAAATACCTGATACATGAGAGTTAGCTGTAGTGATGTCTTTCAGTGTGCCACTGGATATCAGTTCAACAGCTGGTGGCACTTGTTCACCATTGCTTTGAGTGTTTTTAAGCATGAGGGAATAGAAGCCTGCAGAATTGATGTGTGATCTGGGTTTACTGCTGTCAGTGGCAATGCCAAGCCCATTATTGATGAAGAATCAACATGGGATTTCAACAGAAGCAAAAAAGCTCATCTTCATTTGAAAAGGTCATAAACTCTTTTTTTTAGATCATTTTTTAAGTCACTTTAGAAATTTTTGTGCAGAGTTTTTCATTGTTGTTACTTTTGTATCTACCACAAAGATATTGTAGAAGTGCTAAGGTTAGTTCAGGAGAGATTTCAAAAAAGAAATGAGAGTGTACCAGGAAGCAATCCCCATCCCCCTCCATGTCTTCCCAATAAAACATTCAAGAGAAAATTTGTATTAATATTAACTTTTGGAAAAACATCTAAGAATCCTCAAGGCTTTGGTATTTCACAAGTAGTGTACTTTAGTACATTAGAATAGATCAGGACTCAGTAAGATCCGAATGCATGAAAATCTAGAGAGCACTTTTCCCACTTATGGGATGGAAGTTGGTGGGCAGGAAGGATTGATCCAGAGTGAGGAGACCTATCCTGCCAGTGAACCTGCCTACCTGGCCTTCCTACAGGCAAATAGTTTTATATACTCTAGTAAGAGAAAGGGTTCTGTGGGGGCCAAATCAGAAATCCAGATGGACTCCCATAGATAAACCTATACTGAAGTAATTTCTTTAAAAAATTCTAATTGCCATTATTCAAAATAACTTAGCATATATGAGTGCAGAAGTAAGTGATTTTATTACCAGATTAGGAATTACTACCCATCCTAGAAAGAGGTGCTTAATATTTATTGGTCTCCAAAATAACAAGGCACAGAGAATAAATATTTCCATCCCAGTTTTGTCTAATGACTCCTAGTTTCCCTTAAAATATTTAGACCCTAACGTAAGTTTAGATTGCTCTTTAACTCTATCATTTTTTGTTACTGTTTTTAGGATACTCTTGAAATATATTTGTGGCTGTACATCTTGTATAGTCTACTAGGGATCTTGATTTCCCCAACTATATAAAAATGTAAGTACATTATTTGCTTTGTATGATCTGATCAATCAAAAGTGCTTCTTATCACTTTGTGTCTACCTTTGGAAGATGCCTTGGAATTCTGAGTATTGCTCTGGGGACCAACAATATGGAATCACAGTGTTGAATTGATTCTTGCTCAACATTTCTTTGTTGTTTGTTAAGCTCCTTTAAGCTTAGAAAGCAGAATTTAGATGAGCTAGAATTGTAGTCTAAATCTGTTTTCCTGGGTTTGCATATTAACACCAATATAATGAAGTCACAATAAATTATACAAAGCATTTGGCAGGGATATTATGGTTGTTTTCAACTTGTGAAAAAGTCATTATTCCCTTGCACTTTGTAGCTAATATGCTTCATTATGGCAACCTAAAGAGAATCCAACATATACCGGTGTGTTCTTTCTGATTTTTTTCAGCCATCCATGGTTTATTTGAATTTCCAATTGTATTTTCTTTCATTTGCCGGAAATCCTGGAAATTGAAAGCTCTAATTGAATTTCTGGATGCTTGCTTAATGGGAATAAAATAGTATTTTTGTCTAGTGAATGTACTTAAGTTTTCGTTTTGGTGCAAACATTCTTAAATATTTGTCAATATTCTGAAATAAAATATTACAAAAGGTTAAAAAAGAACACCAGAAGGAATAAATAAACCAGTAACAAACAAGGAAGCACATTGCAGGATTAAATAAAGAAGTTTTATGGAAACATATTATTCTTTTTATAATTTTATTCTTTTATCTTTTTTGTAAGAGATGGGGCCTCTTACAAAACTCCTGGGCCCAAGCAATCCTCCCACCTTAGCCTCCCAAGGTGCTGAGATTACTGTGCCTGGCCAGAAACAATACTTTCTAAAGGGTGGATTATTATGATTCCTGCTTCAGAATTGCCTTAAAAATGTGCCCACAAGGCAGTTTCACAGTGGATTAGCATTAACTAACTCCCAATCCAATACTGGGCATTCATGATTAAAAGGGAAGTAACTGTCATCAATATCACACTAAGATTTCAGCATTTAAAATATTTTCTATGTGTGATACATAGAAAATATTTTAAATGCTGAAATCTTAGTACTTTCTAATCTTAAAGGAAATGGGTGAGAGGGAAAGATTTTATAGAATTAACTATGAACATTTGATATATCTATAATCAAATATAAAACCAAAAGATGAAGACTAGATTAGGAAATACATATGGCAATAACAGAACAGAATGTTAATAAGAATTTCCATAAACTAAAAAGAAAAAAAGCTAAAAGTAAAAATTTACATACAACTCAAAAACAAACAATTAAAAAAAGAAGAAATAGAAATAATTAATATATACACAAAAAATGCTTTAACTCCTCTAGGAATTGAATAAATGCAAAATAAAATAATATAGCTTTTTAGTTCATCAAACTAGCAAATATAAATAAATTATAGGGATCAAATGGATAAGAACAGGGTAAGAATCAGGCAGAGAAGGGCTTCCTGCTACTGAGAGACTAGTGGAAAAATTGTGATTAGGTAATAGTGTATTTGTTTCAATTTCTTTCCAAGCCCAGACTTCACCACTATGCAATATATCCATGTAACATGACTACACTTGTACTCCTTAAATTTATACTAATATTAATACTACTACCACTAATAATAGTAAACAAATTGGCAGAAAGGGGTAGATTTATGATCTTTTCAATGAACAACCCCAAATTCTGTATTTATTTTGATTTGATCATAAGTTGCTAAAGCCTTTCTGGAAGACATTTTGACAATTTGTGTCAAAACCCTTAAAAGTACAAATTTCACATAGAAATATCTATTCTATGGAAATTACCAGAAAAATGGAGAATTACCAGAAAAATGGAAAAATATATATGTACTGAGAAATTTGTCAAAATGCTGTCTGTAAGACTGGGGACAATCCAAATGCTCAATAGAGTGGAGTTTTCTGAAGCAATTTAAAAATGTTATTAAAGAATTTTTAATGACATGCAAAAATAATATATAATACTGAAGAAAAGATATGATAAAATATTGTATATACTACATAAAAAGATAAAGAAATGAATCAGAATATTATCTCTGAGTATTGGGATTATGGGTGGTATTATTTTTTTTTTTTAACATATTTTTTATTTTAAAATTGTAGGGTACAGTTAAGGGTTAGGTATACAAATATGTATTGTGCAGGTACCCTTGATGATGAGGTGTGCCCACCCAACCCCAGACAGATATTGACTACCGTTAATCCCACTTCCCTTCCCCTCCCTGCACTCCCCCATAGTTTCCTGACACTGTCAATCCTTTTCTTATAGTATTACAATAGTTGTTCAAGGTCCACTTATGAGTGAGAACATGTGATACTCAGATCTTTGTGTCTGTGAGAGATCACTCAGTATTATAAACTCCAATTCCATCCAGGTTGCTGCGAAAATCATGATTTTGTTCTTTTTTATGGTTGCGTAATATTCCATTGTGTATATGTACCATATTTTTTAATCCAGTCCTCATTTGGTGGACAGCATGGTTGCTTCCATGATCTTGCTATTGTGAACAATGCTGCAATAAACATATGTGTGCAAGTATCTGTTTTATAGAGTAATTTGAGTTCTTCAGGGTATTTTCTCAGCAGGGATATTGAGGGGTCATATGGAAGGTCGATTTTTACAGCTTTTAGGAATCGCCACACTGATTTCCGCAGAGGATGCACTAGTTTACACTCCCACCAACAGTGCAGAAGTGTTCCCTTTTCACCACATCCTCTCCAGCATCTGTTATTTTTTGAGTTATTGATAATGACCAGTTTTACTGGAGTTAGGTGGTATCTCAGTATAGTTTTAATTTGCATCTCCTTGATGAATAGTGAGGTTGAACATTTCTTCATGTGTCTGTTGGCTGCTTGGATGTCTTCCTTTGTGAAGTGTCTGTTCATATCTTTTGCCCACTTTATAATGGGGTTGTTTGTTTTTTTCTTTTCAGCACATTTGAGTTCCTTGTAGATCCTAGATGTTAGGCCTTTGTCAGACATGGAGTTGGCAAATACTTTTTCCCAGTCTGTGGGCTGCCTCCCTGCTCTCTTGATGGTTTCTTTGACTTTGCAGAAGGTTGTCAGTTTAATGAGGTCCCACTTGTCTATCTTATCTCTTATGGCCCGTGAATTTTGGGTTTTGCTCAGGAATTGGATGCCAGTTCCGATTTCCATGAGGGTATTTCCTTCATTTTCTAAGTTTCTTATGGTTTGAGGTTTTACCTTTAGGTCTCTGATCCATTTAGAGTTAATTTTTGTGTATGGGGATAGATAGGGATATTGTTTGAATCTTCTGCATGTGGTCAGCCAGTTTTCCCAGCACCATTTACTGAATAGGTTCTCCTCTCCCCAGTAGTGGGTGGTCGAGGCTTTGTTGAAGGTGAGTTGGTTGAGAAATTGGGGTTTTGCTTCTGGAATCTCACTTCTATTCCTTTCGTCTATATGCCTGTTCTTGTACCAATACCAAGCTGTTTTGATGATTGTAACTTTATAGTAAAGTTTAAAGTCTGGTATTGTGATACCTCCTGCTTTGTTTTGTTTTGTTTTTGCTGAGGATTGTTCTGGCTATTCTTGGTTGTTTGTGTTTCCATATGAATTCCTGTATTGTTTTTTCTAGATCTGAGAAGAATGTTGCTGGTAATTTGATGAGTACTGCATTAAATCTGTAGATTGCCTTAGGTAGGGACATCCTCACAATGTTGATTATTTCAATCCATGGGCATGGGATATTTTTCCACTTGTTTGTGTCATCTTTGATTTCTTTGAGGAGTGTTTTGTAGTTTTCATTGTAAAGATCTTTCACGTCTCTGGTTAGGAAGATGCCAAGGTATTTCATTTTTTGTGTGTGTGGCTATTGTGAATGGGATTGTGCTTTTTATTTGGGTTAATGTTTGTTTATTATTGGTATAAAGAAATGCAATTGTCTTTTGCACATTTATTTTATACCCTGAGACTTTGCCAAGGTCATTTATCAGTGCAAGGAGGCTTTTGACAGATTCTCTTGGGTTTTCAAGGTACACAATCATCTCATCTGCAAAGAGAGATAACGTGACTTCTTCTTTTCCTATTTGGATACCCCTGACTGCCTTCTCTTTTCTGATTGCTCTAGCCAGGACTTCCAATACTATATTGAACAGGAGGGGTGAGAGTGGGCATCCTTGTCTTATTCTGGTTTTCAGGGGAAATGGTTCCAATTTTTGTCTATTTAGGAGTATGCTGGCTGTGGGTTTCTCACAGATGGCTTTTACTATTTTGAGGTATGGTCCATGTATGTCTAGATGTTCGAGGGTTTTTATCAAGAAGGGGTGCTGGATTTTATCAAAAGCTTTTTCTGCATCTAATGATATAATCATGTGTTTTTTGCTTTGATGTCTGTTGATGTATTTAATTACATTTATGGTCTTGCGAATGTTGAACCAGCCTTGCGTCCCAGGGATGAAGCCTACTTGGTCATGATGGATGATTTTTGAAATGTGTTGTTGAATTCGGTTTGCTAGGATCTTGTTGAGAATTTTAGCATCTATGTTCATCAAAGATATTGGCCTGTAGTTCTCTTTCTTTGTTGGGACTTTACCTGGCTTGGGTATCAATGCGATGTTGACTTCATAAAATGATTTGGGGAGAGTTCCATCTTTCTCAATCACCTGGAATACTTTCAGTAGGATTGGTATCAGCTCCTTCTAAAATGTCTTATAGAATTCTGCTGAAAAGCCATCTGGTCCAGGGCTTTTTTTTGTAGGTAGTTTTCTTATTACATAGTCAATTTCCTTGATTGTTATTGATCTATTTAGGG
>NW_007253822.1:1515669-1516153 GCF_000164805.1 Carlito syrichta | reverse complement strand
GCAGGGTCAGATGTGACTTCATCTTTTGTGTTTCTGATTGTGTTTATTTGGGCTTTTTCTCTCTTTTTCTGGTCAGTCTAGCTAGGGGATCATTGATCTTGTTTATCCTTTCAAAGAACCAGCTTTTTGTTTCATTGATTTTTTTATATTTTCTTTTTGTCTTCTATGTCTCAGATTTGGGCTTTTATTTTGGTGATCTGAATTCTTCTGCTGAAGGTAGGGTTTTGGTGGTCTTGCTCTTCCACCTTCCTTAGGTGACTTTTTATTATTAATTTGTGATCCTTCCATTTTCTTCATGTGTGTTTGTAGAGATATGAATTCCCCTTTTACTATAGCTTTCATGGCATCCCAGGATTTTGGTAGATTGTTGCTTCATTTTCATTTGTTTCCAGGTATCTTTTAATCTCTGTTTTGATTTTATCATTGACCCAGGAGTTGTTTAGCATCATGCTATTTAATGTCCATGTCTTTGTGGGTTTGGGGG
>NW_007253822.1:1421727-1515649 GCF_000164805.1 Carlito syrichta | reverse complement strand
GATCTTTTGAAATTTGTTTATGCTTGATTTATGGCCAAGTATGTGGTTGATCTTAGAATATGTTCCATGCGGTGATGAGTAGAATGTATATTCTGTGGTCGTTGGGTAAAGTGTTCTGTAGGTATTAATTAAGTCCATTTGGTCAAGAGTCACATTGAGGTTCTGATCTTGTTGCTGACTTTTTGTCCTGATGATCTGTCTAAGGTTGTGAGTGGGGTATTAAAGTCCCCAGCTAAGATAGTGTTAGAGTTAATATCTTTTTTTTTTTTTTTTTGAGTTGGAGTCTCACTCTGTTGCCCAGACTGGAGTGCAGTGGCCGCTCCCAGCCACCACAGCCTTGACCTGCTGGGCTCCAGTGATCCTTCCACCTCAGCCTTCCGAGTAGCCAGAATTATAGGCATGCGCTACCATGCCCGGCTGATTTTTTGATTTATTGTAGAGATGAGGTCTTGCCAAGTTGCCCAGGCAGGTCACAAACTCGCAGGCTCAGGAAATCCACTCACCTCAGCCTCCCAAAGGCACAGGATTACAGGCTGAGCCACCGAGTCCGGCTGTTAATATCTTTTTTGAGTTTACCTAGAAGCTGCTTTAAGAAAGTTGGTGCTCCTATGTTGGCACATATATGCTTAGGATAGATATTTCTTGTTGATGGATGGAACCTTTTATCATTATGTAGTGGCCTTCTGTATATTTTTAAATTTTTGATAGCTTAAATGGTATTTTGTCTGAGATTAAGATCATGACTCCTCCTTTCTTTTGTGTTCTATTCACCTGAAAATTTGTTTCCCATCCTCTTACTTTGGTCTGTGAGTGTCCTTTCTAGTGAGGTGAGTCTCTTGAAGGCAATATATTGTTGCCTGGTGATATTTTATCCATTTTGCCATTCTATGTCTTTTCAGTGGTGCATTTAGTCCATTCACATTCAGGCTACTTATTGAAATGTGAGTTTTAATCTCTATCATAGGGTTTTATGGAGTTGTTGTTGTTGTTCCTGTTTCTTATCTTTCTTTTGGTTTTGGGGTTGGTTTGTGTGAATTTTTAATCTTTTTCCTATACTCTTGTGAAGAATGTTGTTGTTCTTTTTTCCTTGTCTTCTGTATTCAATACTTTCTTAAGTGTTTTTTGTAGAGGTTGTCTGATGGCAGCGTAAGTTCTTGGGAAAGATTTCAATTCTCCCTCACTGATGAAGCTTAGCTTGGCTGGGTAGATTATTCTTGGTTGAAATTGTTTATCTTTTAGAACTTTGAGGACAGGGCTCCAAGCTCTCCTAGCCTGAAGGGTTTCTGTAGATAAATCTGCTGCTATTCTAATGGTCTTTCCTGGTAGGTAGTCTGATCTTTTTCTCTTGCTGCCTTTAGGATTTTTTTCTTTGATACCTACCTTGTTTAGGTGAATTATTATGTGTCTGGGAGTTGGTCTTCTCATTTGTTGTCTTGCAGGGGTTCTCTGAATCTCTTGTGTTTGAATTTTCACATCACTGATGAGATGAGGAAAGTTTTCTTGAATAATCTCATGGAATGTTTGTTCCAGTGTGGACTCTGTCTCTCTTTCTGCCTCAGGAAGTCCAATTACCCTTAGGTTTGGTTTCTTAAAGTAATCGCTCATCTCTTGAAGGTTTTGTTCTGTCTTTTTGAGCTTCTTTTCTATGTTTTTGACAGTTTGAGTTAGTTCTATATTTTGGTCCTCAAGTTCTGAGATTCTTTCTTCTGCTTGGCTAATTCTGCTTTCCATGCTTATCAGTTTGTTATTTATTTGATTCACAGTATTCTTTACTACTGTTATCTCAGTTATCAACTCCTTCCTAGTTTCCTCTTGTCTCTCCTCAATTCTTTTTAATCTCTCCATTAATATCTTGATATCCGGGTTTGTAGTTTGAGGACAGTCATTCTGGGGCCTCTTCATTGTTTGCATTCCAAAGTCAGTCTTCTCAGTGTCTGACCTCCCAGGGGTCTGAGAGACCCATACTCTTCTTTTGGTTTTTCTTCATTTGTGTAGATTTTTCTCTCCCCCTTTCTCTCCCCTTCTTTAACTCTGTTTTTCAAGGAATGTGGGATTGCTTTTACTTCTTTTTGTTCAATCTCCTGTTCTTCCTTATAAGCGTCCTCTGACTTTGTTCACTTTTGAGGCTGAACTGTAGGTTGGGGCTGTCCTTTTTGCTGTTTTGAGATTTAATTGAGGAGAAAGGTGTGATTCAGAATCTATCTGCAGATCCCAGTATCCACCAACAGGTGTATGGGCACACTGGAACCCACTTCCCACTGCCTTACAATCTGTTCATGCAGTGGGGTTTAGGTTTGGTCCCTGGAACCAAAGGAGGTAAGAAACAGGAAAATAATGGAAGAAGTGGGGTGTCATGAGGAAGTGGGAGAGCAAGAAGAGTAAGAGAGAAAACAGACCTACATACCAACTAATGAATGAAAAGAGACACAAGGCCAGAAAAGAGTAAAAAACACAGATTCCCTAAAGCATACCAGTAATCACACAAAGACAGTCCAATAAATTCATGCCTGTTGATGTGCTTTTCCCCAACACAAACAAGTAGTCTAACTCAAAAAGCAAACAAAAGTGAGCAAAACAAACAGTCAAAACAATAAAATAAAAAATCAAAGTGAGAAACCAGACTAGCTCTGGAGTCTTTCCTGAGTGTCTAAGGTCTCTTCAGCTCTGATCTCTAGCCTCTCCCCTTTGCAGGCAGATAGACTTACTCATCGGTTGGATTGGTTCCCTTGGCTTACTGCCTGAGAGGTCTGCCACAGAACTGAGTTGCCTATATCTGATTCAGTGGAGGGGAGGGCCTTTTGTCTCCTGTTTGGCGAGGTTACCTTAGAAACCAAGGTGGAGGTTGCTCGTAGATGGGCGGGGTAATACAAATCTCTGCCTGGAAAATGGCTGCAGTGGGCGGCTCCTCTTTTGCCGATCCTTTCTCTCCACTCATCTTTTCTCTCCACTCATCTGGTCTGTGGATGATCCACTATGACGTTCTATGGTGGTTTGTGTCTGGGGCCGGAGCTGAGAGCTGAGAGTGGCTGTTCAGCACCTCTTTAAGATGTACTGTTCCCTTACACAACCATGGGGTCTTAGCTCCCAATTTGGAGGTTAGGCAGAGCTGGGTGGGTGAGTCGCTGCAGGTCTCTGCCTGGTCACAGGGCTCCAGCTGTTCTCTGGTCCGCTGTAGTCAGGGGTGAGTGGAGTGCGAGACTGCTGGGTGCCTCAGTTAGAGTGGGGACCGGAGCTCCAAATGGCTGGTGGCGGGCAGTGGCAGTGGTTTTGGGCCCCCACAGGACACTTTAGCCAGGAATGGAGCTGGTATCTCTGAGGGACAGGCGCCTAGAGCCTCCCTGGTGACGGCAGCTTGAGATGGGGCTGGTGGGTGATATTATTTTAATCATCATGTTTTCTATGTCTTCCAACATTACTACAAGAAATATACTATATTATTATTTTACAATCAGAAATTTTAATTTATGCTAATAAAATGCAATTTAAAGCTTGGGTGGTTAGTGAAGCTGTGTGTTGTGTAATGAAAACAAAAGAATAATTAATATCATCATTACTTCTTTTGTTAGTTCCAAAGATCTACTGAAGGCACTTCATTTTTGCTATTTGCTTTGGCCATGGTTGGGCACTGCACAACCATGAACTTAGCATGGTGTTAAAAGCACCAGCTGCCAAATGTCACAAGAGTGCCTTCTTTGTGCATCTTCCTTAATTTATTGGAAGTTTTGGAGTCTTATTTATTGACTTTTTTGTATCATCTGCCACCAGAATGCCATTGGGGAACAAATGTGTACAGGCACTTAATATGTCACCTAAGAAGTATATATCAGATGCCAAAAAATGTATACACATTTTAAGAGATGTTATCTATGTATTACCTTTTCAAAGTTGAATTGAATTATGATAGCAATGTATAGTATGACGTTTACTCAAAAGATGGCATTAATCTTCTGTTATCATTATATATTGAGTATTCCAATTTTAATACAGTTTTTTTTCCTTTCTTGAAATGTGAATACACTTCTTGGCACCTTTGCATATCTTCTAGGAAGTGTAACTAGCTAATGCTATAGCCATTTCATTAGTACATTTGAAATATTAATTTATAAGAAAGCTTTCTCTTCAATGTCTCCCAGGTTATTAGCATTTAGCAGGAGATCCAATTCAGATGAAGGTTTATTTGGTAAATCAGATAAAAGAATATTGGGCCAAGATTAAGCATCTAAATGGACCATCTTACATATTAAATTCTAGTACAATTATAATAACAGGTATTAAGAAAAAGCCATACCACCTCTGAAAATTTCTATAGAGAACACTTAGAATTAATAAATGATAACTGGTGTTCTATCTTTTGTCAATAAAGTTAGCCTCATAAATTAATAGCTTATGGTAAATAAAACATTTGGAACAATCAGCTAATGGATTTAATGAAAATTGGCAACAGTGTTTAAAACTATGTATATCCGGCCATTGCCAGAACATTGCCACCATTGCCTTGCTACACTCTGGTGGTGCCATGTACTCTTTGAGCTATGGCGATCACCATACTTCCTGGCTTTGGCCTCCTCCCCTACCTTGGGGAGGTGAATCTTCTCTCTCTCTCTCACTCTCTCTCTCTAATTTGCTTTTGAATAAACTATATGCCCCAATCGGAAAAAAAATACATATATCCTTTAAACATAAGGAACAGATATGAGGGCACACTTTGTCCTCAGTATCTAAGTTTTCTGAAATGTATGACAATTATATAGTCAATTGAAATATTACATTTCTGTGCTCTTTTACTAACTGGTAAAAGAACTTTAAAATGGTACTTTAAGTTTCAAGAAACATAGGGCTGTATCTGGCTGATCAACTTGATAAAATTATCACAGGCTGTCAGTCAAATTGCAAAGTGAGAAATCCAAGGCTCACTTTTCTGGATTGTCAAAGTATCAAGCAATCATTTCAGAATTCTTGGTATGAATTTTTCTTTTTTGGGTGGGGGGGCTCAGCCATTAAAGAAAATTTAAATGGCCTCTAGCACTTTAGCAGCTTTTGGTTATTTTTAGTACTTTGTAGCAGATCACTAATGAAGATACAATAATTTTTTTTTTGAGAAGCAGAAAAATAAGAGCCTAATTTAAAGTTAGATACTTGAAGGCAAAGAGCCTAGGAATACGCTGAGTTAATGACAAGGCCTGGAAGACTCCTGAGTCCCTGTGCTCAGCTGGTAGTCCCAGTTGCCTACAAAAGTACAGCCTGGCAAATTAAAGCACACCTCCTTAAAAGATTCTGAGCACAAGGCAGAAGGGCAAACCCTACAAAGAACCCTTCATTCTCCTTTTTTTTCATCCTTCTAGTAAGAGGAGTGGGGGCATGGGGGGAGAGAGAAGGGCTTCACGCCACTGAGACACTAGTGGAGAAATTGCAATTAGGCAATAGATAGCGTACTTCTTTTCAATTTCTTTCAAAGCCCAGACTTCACCACTATGCAATATATCCATGGATATACAACTACACTTGTACACTTTAAATTTATGCAAATAATAATAATAAAAACCAAATTGGCAGAAAGGGGTAGTTATATGATCTTCTCAATGAACAATGTCAAATTCTGTTTTAATTTTGTGTTGACCATATGAATGGTTAATCACCTGCTCTAGATAAGGAATGTGTGGAGGGCATTGTCCTCTAACTGACCTTTCCCAAAATCAAATCCTGAGTCTCAAAGCTGAAATCTAAAACCCAGAATCACTGGCTTTAAGGAAGTTTCCTTAAGAGAATTAGGCCAGTCCTTTTTCATTTCTAAATATATATGCCTCATGCAGGCATTCAGGAAGTGTGGTATCCTTGGCCTCGAGCCTCTCTGAATTTTGGGATCCGTGTATAAGCAATAATCTCTCAGTTCCAACTTGATTGGAGCCTGAACCCAATCTCACCCGAAATTAGTTTTCAAATTCAAATTCAATTAAAAACAGATGTTTCCAAGTAGACTGAAAAAGGCTGTGAAAAAAAAAATCAGGCTCGCTGCCTTGAGAATCGGTTGAATTCTCTAGGTCTTTGTAATCATAAGGATGAGAGAAGTAAGAGTTGTTCCCAGAGAGCTTGCCCTTCCTTCCGTCTTATGCCCAGAATCGGTGTCTTTTAAGAAGGTGTGCTTTAATTTGCCAGGCTGGACTTTCCTGCTAGTTCCACTTTCTAATCTATTCCAGGCCAAGACAAATTTGCATCTTGAGCTAGGCACTTAATAATTCTTATTGTAGAGAATTAATTTCTACATGCAGTGGAAGGGACACATAAAAAATAACTTGTTATTCAAACATACTGGAATATTAAGGATCCTTGCACAGAAAGTTTCACTTAGCACATTCTTTAAAATGCCTTCTAAAGTTAGCCTAATGGCAATTCAGAAAACGTTAGTGAGTTTTGGAAAGTTTTTCCCCCGTTGAAATCAAAACTCCATTAAAGAATACATGGTAGGAAGAGGGAGGAGAAAGCTTACTTGTGGACAAATAGTACCCATGAACTTTAAGGCATTAAAATGGATTCATAGTTCTTCGAAGATGAAAAACATGTGTCCAATTATTGTGAGATTCACCACTCCTTACAAGTTCAGAGCAGACAGTCCTCATCTCCTTGTCTTAAAATGAGTATGTCTATTTTCAGAATAATTTTTAGCATTAAGTCTGGTCCACCATTTGATTTTTAATCTCCTATTTTATCCCTGGAATCTTGCATTCTTGGTGTACCTCATCTTTTTTGTGTGTAATAATATCCTTCAGAAATCTTTGATGCATCAGTGAATTAAAAGAAAAAAAATGAGATGTAAGTGCTTGCTCTATTTGTCATTTTTAATACGTTTTGAGGCACTTGATTTATGATTAAGCATTTCTTGGGAGAGAAGAATGTTTAAGGTGATATTTTGAGCTCCATTTAAAGCAATTTAGTTGTCATCGGGCCTCCTCACCCCATAACCTTTGTAAGACCTTGCTTCGTAAGTTGGACCCAAACAATTGGCTTGTGTTTTGAGTAGACAAAGCCTTATGGAAATGATACTTGCTAAGTGTTTTTATTGGACATCTGGGTAAGAGTTGGCCTTTGTCAGGCTATTCACAGGCCACAGCTAGCCTGACTCCAACACTCATGGTGGCAGTTTCTACTCTTAGAAATCTCTTTTTAAAAAATTGTTTTAAATTGAAAGAGAATAAGATTATTTGGATTCATTTTCCCCCAGCTTTCTACTTTGGTTCCTGATTCAATGGTTAAATTGAGAATGTTCTCTCCATTCCCTCTCTTCTTTATGTCTCTGTGGGTTTTTGTTTTAATTTCTTATTTAGATGGGGTTTCCCTATGTTGCACAGGGTGGCCTTGAAGTCCTGGCCTCAAGGGATCACCTCATCTTAGCCTCCCAAAATACTGGGATTACAGGCATGAGCCACCATGTCCGACTTAGATCTCTGCATTTAGTATTCTCTTTCCTTCATTCTGTGGCAGCCTGTACTAGCATTGGGTGGAATCTCCATATTCCACTTTATGTCCATATTTTTCCAGGATGTTGTGGCTCTTCTAAGGAATGGCAGGGAGATTTCAGACCATGGAGATGTTAAGTTGAGCTCAGTCAGCTTGAAAGATTACCAGACTGTACCAACCCTCACCGCCTTCCTCCCCATGAATCATCTCCATCTGAACTAAGGTTAGATGCCAGGGGCATAGAACACCCTCATAGTCTGTGTGATTCAAGATGAGAAAGATAGGCTAGAATAATCTTACTCCATTTCTTTATACCAAAATGACCCCTTATTTTAAATAAATAAAAGCAATGAATGCAGTATTCCTTGGGTGAATGCCTGATGAAAAAGACTGAGTTGCTCTGGGCAGTATTTTTCATTGCTTGTACCATAAAATAGATTTTATATTTTGGGAACACTTTGCAGATATAAAATTAATTCTAGAAATTCTGGGGCCAAAGAGAGAATATCTCAAATTTGGAGACAAGGGCAAGGAAGTGACTTGGTCCAATATGAAGCAAAAGCAAAATAAATAAAATAAAGGAGAGAGAGAAGATGCTAGGAGTAATTGGAGGATGAATTTTATCCTTGCTTAAACTGAGAAAAATGTAGATTGTGCAAAAGGGAATGGACACACTGGTGATCCAGGAAGCTAACAGCATTTAGTCCTTGCATATGCTACCCACACTCTAATTATTGCTCTCCTAAAAGTTCTGGGGCTTTTTAATAAATGGGAGAGTGTTGGAGTCTCACTCACGGCCACCCCAGTGTCGACCCGCTAGGCTCTGGCGATCCTTCCGCCTCAGCCTTCCAAGTAGCTGGAACTATAAGCACACACTACCTCGCCTGGCTATTTTTTGATTTTTAATTGTAGAGATGAGGTTTCGCCAAGTTGCCCAGGCTGGTCTCAAACCCGCAACCTCCGGCGATCCACTCACCTCAGCCTCCCAAAGTGCTGGGATTACAGGTTGAGTCACCGAGCCCGGCCAGAGAGAATTTTGAAAGTGTGGAATATGGAGGTGCTCATATAACTCCATGCAGTGAGGGTGCCCACCAAGAGGTCTTATGAAATGAGGTTTTCACACTCACAAGCCCTCACTTCACCTACATGTGACTTCAGAATTGAGATGCGAATGTCATCCTAGTGAACTGATGATAAACAGTGTTTTAAAAACGTTTTTCAGAGAAATGCGCATCAAAACTACAAGGAGATACCACCCCACACTGATCGGGGATGGCTATCATTAAAAAGTAAAAAAACAGCAGGTGTTGGCGAGGCTATGGAGAAAGGGCAACGTTTTTGCACTATTGGTGGGAATGTAAGCTAGTTCAATCTTTGTCGAAAGCAGTGTGGCATTTTCTTAAAGAACTGAAAATTGAGTTTCCCTACAATTCAGTAATCCCACTTCTGGGAATATACCCAGAGGAACATAAATCGCTTTACCAAAAAGATACCTGCACACATATGTTCATTGTAGCACTCTTCACAATAACAAAAACATGGAACCAACACAGATGCCCATCAAAAGTGAGCTGGATAAAGAAAATGTGGTACATATACACAATGGAGTGCTATGCAGTCATAAAAAAGAGCAAAATAATGTTCTTTGCAGCAACATAGTTGTAGCTGGAGACCATCATACTAAGTGAACTATCACAAAAACAAAAAACTGAATACCCCATGTTCTCATAAGCAGGCTCTGATCACTGGACACACAAGCACAAAGGTGGGAACAACAGATGCTGGACACTGCTAAAGGAGGGAGGGAGGAGGAGGGATAAGTGGCACACAACCACACACTGGGTACCAGGCCCACGACCAGGGAGAGAGTGAGCTAGCTAGAAGCCCAAACCTCACCTGCACACAATTTACTTATATAGTAAATCTCACATGTACCAAACAACTCAAAAAAATGAAATGAAATAAAATTTAAAAAAGGAAAAATTTTAAAAGTGTTTCAGTTGACAAAGCAGTTTTACACATGACACTGGAGACTTGCTGGGTTTTGGAGTAAAGGCATTGGGCTAATTCCAGGAGGGCATGACCTGGTCTTAGCTCTAGCCAGTACCTCTACAGGTAGCAGCTGGAGAGCTCTGAGCTCATGAACAAATAGGCCCAAAGAATTCTTCCAGAACTAGCTTTTGCCTCTTTGCCCCTCCATTTGCAAATCAGTAATGGAAGGAACTGAATTAGATCTTCTTTAATAGTATTTCCAGCTTTAGAATTCTTTGTCTATTCTCTATATTCAACTCCAGAGGTTTCTCAGTTTTGTTTTGTTTTTTTAATTCCTTTGGGTGTAGAACTTAAAGAAAAGCAAGCAATCCAGGGAACAGGTGAGGGAGGCAAAGATCAGGAAAGGGAAACGAGTGGAAAGGAACTTGGAGGAGAATGACAGGAAATAAGCTTACAGATAAGTAATGGGGTGCGAGGACTGAGAGAGGTGGATTAATTTCCTGTATCTCAGATTTAATATGGGGGGAAATAGCTGATGATTTGCAATGTAATTCTGTAAATAGTGTCAGAAGTAATAATCCCTTTAATTTTTTCCCTAAGAATAACATGCCAGGTGACGGCAGGGTTCATTCTGTACAGCAGGCAGAGACCGCGGTGACCCAGGCTGGTGGTGTTGGGAAAGCCCTTACTGGTGAATGAGGAGGAACCCTGAGGTATACCCTGCAGCCTCTGTCCATGGTGTGGCAGGAACTTTGCTGTGTCAATGCTCTTTTGGGTGAAGGGACAAGTTTGTGCCTTTTTTCTCTCTGCCGTACATTCATTCTGTAACATTCTGCCCCAACCCCATGCATTGGTGGCAGAATAAAGATTGTGTTTTCCACCAAGGTTTCCTGCAACTGACTACGTTGCAGTCAATCTGAAAATCTGTATGAATTACTAGCTCGGTTCCTAACTTTATTCAATAGTCAGCAGTGGTTCTCCTAGTTTTCAATGAACAAAAAGCACTCAGGTGTGTTCTGTGTGACATGCTGGGCTCTGAAAGCAGACTGGATTTGAGTGTGTTGAGCATCCGTCTGTTGTGGGCAATTATAAAACATTTCATTTCCTAGGGAGCTGGCATACCATATTGATAAATTGTGGACTGAACTCATTCTGGGAAAGATTGGAAAGCTTGTTCAAAGTGGAATTGGCTGTATTTGCAAACGTTGGATGACACACTGCAGAGAAGACTCCAACCCATGGGGATGGCGGTGCAGATGTCCCTCCCAGGGCCAGTGAGGTGAGGGGACTGTGACGTCACCGCAGTCACTGATCCAGACAGCGTGTCTCTGTTATGACTATGTCTCTGAGACAGGTGCCCCGAGCTCTTTGTTTGGAAAGAAACCTTAGTATTCCTATAAGTCCTAGTTCTGTCAACTTCTGCCCAGAGTTCAGCAAATCCTAAAGGTGTCTCTCATACCTTCCTTGTTTATGAAAATCACACCTTGGTACAATCCTTTATTGGCACAGTAGCTTTTGCAGTAGGAGCCTTCTTAGTTTTTCAAGGAGGATGCGTAAGTGTGTTCTTAATTGAAAAGTAAAATGAAGGGTCATAAAAAGAAAACCTAATACATATAAACCACAAACATTTTCTTTTAACTTAAAATGTAAAATTGTGTATTCATTCAGGAATCATTTGATGTAAAAAGGCAAAAGTCTTTTCTTGGACTAGGTTTGATCATTGGAGTTGTTTTTCAAACACCATGTGTATAATGCATCTTCTATAATTTCCATTTTGGGGTTTCTTTACAGTTGTGGTTTTGTCAGAGTAGAGCAAGAACTTAAAGTCACTCTAACAATAATCTGAGAACGGAGGCCTCCAGATTGTAATGATGATTTTCCTCCAACTTTTACAGTTGTTTTGCTCACACTCAGTTCAACAATATCTTTTGGAGGGCCCTTTTGTCAAGGCTTTTCAAAGAAGCCATCTTCTTCATTTTTTTTTTTTTTTTGAGTCAGGGTCTCACTCTGTCACCCAGGCTGGAGTGCAGTGACACAATCACAGCTCACTACCACAGCCTCGACCTCCTGGGCTCAGGCAATCCTTCCGTGTCAGCCTCCTGAGTAGCTGGGACTACAGACACATGCCACCATGCCTGGCTAATTTTTAAATTTTTTGTAGAGATGAGGTCTTGCTATGTTGCCCAAGCTTGTCTTAAACTCCTGGATTCAAGCAATCCCCCTGCCTCAGGCCTCCCAAAGTGCTGGGATTATAGGTGTGAGCCATTGAGGCCGGCCACCCATCTTCATT
The DNA here is from genome assembly GCF_000164805.1 of Carlito syrichta. Classification (NCBI taxonomy): domain Eukaryota; kingdom Metazoa; phylum Chordata; class Mammalia; order Primates; family Tarsiidae; genus Carlito; species Carlito syrichta. The sequence continues at coordinate 1,503,915 of NW_007253822.1, read as the reverse complement.
TTAAATAAACAGTTCTCTCCCTGTACATTTTTGTTGCATCACATCATATTTAGTAAAATTGTTTAAACATATTAAGTCCAGCAGAGCGTACCCGGGGCTGAGATCAAGCACAACTAATTCTTGGTAAACGTACAGCTCAGCTAGTGAGAGCAGAAAGAAGCACAGTGGCTCTAGAAAGCCTGCTCTGGGCCAGCCCTCGGCGAACAGGGGGCCTGGCAAGAGGGAGGATTGCATAGGGCCCAGGAAAGCCAATCCTTAAGCAGAATTTGTAAGTGTGATCTGTTAAGCAACTTCTATGCTAATACATTTTTTTCCCTATGCATTGTGCTGTGATGGTCCCTAGTAGGGGAACAAAGGTAGAAACACAATTACTGCTAAGTGTTATGTGCAGCAGAGACTACCAGCACAGAGGAAGAGAGAAGATCCCTTCTGGCTGAAATGAACAACCAGAAGCAGCTGTTATGGACTCAACTGTGTCTACCCCAAAAGCTCACAGTCCTAACCCCAAGTACTTTAGACCACAACTGTATTTGGAGATAGTGTCTTTCAAGAAGTAATAAAATTAAAATGAGGTCATTAAGTTGGGCCCTCATCTAATATGCCTGGTCTCTTTGAAAGAAGAGGAAATGTGGGCACAGACATGGATAGAGGGAAGACCACTGAAGAGGAGTGAAAATGGCCATCCACAAGCCCAGGGGAGAGGCCTGAAACGGAGCTATCCCTCTCATCCTTCAAGAAACCAACCCTGCCAACAGACACCTTGATCCTGGGCTTCTGGCTTCCAGAACCATGAAAAAATAAATTTCTATTGTTTGAGTCACCCAACCTGTGGTCCTTTGTTACAGCATCTCTAACAAAAAAATATAGAAGTCTTTTAGGAGGAAGGAGCATTTGATACGAGTTTTGAAGAATGGGCAGTTTATCAGTAGCACAAGATAAGAGGAAGAAAATTTGGGCAGAAGGATGAGTTAGAACAAAGACTGAGAAGTGGACAAGTATAGTAAGTCCTCTATATATGAATGAGTCCTGTTCCGAGAGTGTGTTTGTAAGTCCAAAGTGTTCATAAGACCAACAAAGTTAGCCAAGGTATCCAACTAACACAACTGGCTATACAGTACCAGCTACATCACTGCTGCTTTTATGCTTGCTTCTGAACACCCTGGACTTGAAATAAAGTTATTGTACTACTGTACTCTATATAGTACTGTACAGCAAAGTACACAAAAGCACAACCACTTGTAGAGGATGCACACACATGACAATGTACGGCAGACACATGAACTCACTTATGTGATTGGACATGTGAACACACGTCCACATCTTCGAAAGTTCGCACCTTGAAGGTTCACATGTAGGGGACATACTGTATATGAAGATACTTAACAGACCATTTGGCTAGAAGAGTGAGCACACGTAGGGAAGTTGTGGGAGCAGAGGCTGGGGTGGGAGGTCAAAGCCTCAGGGCCTTGAGGACCACCTATGGGCACTGGGGACCTACCAAAGGCTTTTGGAGACATTGTCCTGTATAGGCTGTCAGAGAAGGCTGCCCGCTACATGCTGGGGTCCTTCATGGCTGTCTGCAGGGTGGTCATGCCTTGGCTTATCAGTGTGGAAGGAGTTGGGTGGAGAAGAGCAGGACTTGCTGTGACAAGACGGTGAGAAAGCATGACTCTCCCTCCTCTAAAAGAGAGGCTTGCCAGGCTTCTTGACATCATTTGCTACTTAGTGGAGTGGGGAGTGGTGGAATTCAGGAGGTGGGCTTGACTCTAGGCTTCTAATAAAAGTCCCAGCTCAATTCATGAGTGGGCAACTAGGCTTTAGTCCATCTTTGGGTATTGTGAGCCTCACATATTGTGCTGTTAATGCTGAAACAGTGTTTTATCTTGAGTGCAAGATAGTAACTCTTAGAGGGCCCATCAAATCATTGGTACTTAATAAATATTTTTAGTAATGACCATTTTCATAGTTTTCCATAGCCTGCTACATAAGAAGAGGTTTCTCAGACATCCATTGACATTAACTGTGACATCTTTTTAATGCCCAGAGAAGTCTCATTTAGGAGCAAGCCCTCTCCCACCCTCTCCTCCTCCAGGAGAGATTCTGATTCAGCAGGTTTAGAATAATGCCTGGGTATACCTATTTACACAAAATTCTGATGTTGATTTTCACATACAGCTAGGGCTGAAGGAACACTGATTACATGCAACTTTTTAGACTTTTATAATAGCTTTGAGAGCAAGCTCAAACTTGACATCAAATAATTTTATATTTTGATCCTATGATTCTAATTGTATCACACTTTATTAGTTTATCTCGGAAAAAGTCTTTGCTGATTTAGGATTCAAATTAATGGCTTCAAAATGACCACTTCTGGTTTTGGCTCGTAATTTAAAGAGATCACCTTCTCTTTCTCCTGATTATCTCTAACCCTAAACAACAAACTAAACAAAACCACCTGAATAAAATACAAAATTTGTTTACTGAAAGAAGTCCCTACCAGGAACCACTCCCAACTAACCCCAATGAAGTGGGAATCCCCAATTCCTTTTACAAATGCAGCAGGTGGGAATACTGCCCATAAACTCAGGTATTTCATAGAAATTGAACTTTATTTTTCTATAACTCAATTTCTATCCCAAGTTCTCATTCCAGCAGGTGGCAAAATCTTAGTTTTAGTCAATAAAGAGTATTTTCTAGCTTTTCCCCAAGGGTCATAGTAAATTACTGGGAATTTAAATCATAGCTAGTCACGAGGGTCAGGGTGGACAGGAGGGTGCTCATCTGATCTGGGACATAACTTTTCCTGCTGACATCCCATGAAACGTCCTCATTCTCATCCGGTCCTCATTGATGTGTCACACCTCACGCCCTGCTGGAAGGTTTCTTTAGGTCTCCACTAATTTCCTTGCATTTTCTGGACACAAGAGGACATGCCTGCTGCTTCCACCCCTTCCTGGGCAGAGGTAACCTCTGTGGTTGCCTCTGGAAAATATAGGTTGCTACAAGAGGCAGCCACTTCAACCCTGAGATCTTGCTACTACCCAGGCTTGGTCCAGGAAAGAGGGAGGGGTTCTTCCTTCCACCATCAGATCACCAAGCCTCTGGGTGTTTGCAGCTGGAGGCTTCCCTGTCAGGACCCCCAGCAGCTATTCACTTCTCACTGCCCCTCCCTTGGTTATGGGGAATATTTCCTAATCCCTGGGGCAGCAAGCCTTGCACTTACACAATCAAACATTGTTTGTGTACTCAAGTGTCCTTTCGGTTTTCCTTTGAGGGTTGGACTGCTGAACAAACCAAAGAAGATGCCTTGATTTTCTTTTTTAGGTGCCATCTCTTGTTCCTGGAGGCAATAAGGCACTAAGCTGAAAGTCTAGAGGTAAGCCTGAGAGTAATGGGAAGAGAAAGTTAGACCTTCTCTGAAATTGATATGATTTAGATTTGGCCGAAATTATGACCAAAGCCAGATAATCACAAGCTTCAGTGATCAGCTTAATGAGGAATTTTGAAGAATGAAAGATAGTTGGCACAGGACTTGGGAGTATAAAGCACTGAGTTTGCCAGAACATCTTCATATACAATAGCTGGAAAATAGAAGATGTTTACTCTAAACACACTAAGAATATAAACAGCAAAGTTGGGGTGAGGGTCTCTTTTTGCATGCTTCTATTTATTCTGTATCTTGTCATAAAATTATTCCCTTACTAGTTTGCAATAATCTCCTTGGAGAAATACTGACTTTAAACTTTTATTGTTATCTTCTATGGACTATAACTTTAATCTTAGAGACATGCTTGCTTGGAATGGGAAATTGCATTTACTCACTATAAGTGTGTGAAAGGAAATTGAATTTGATAGAATGTTTATTGCTGGAAATCAAGTTCACTCACCTAAACTTATAATGCACACACCAGCTCTGTGGCATCTCTAACTTTATTCTGTTATTTTACTCTATGTAAGGGCCTTGACTTCATTTACTTAAAAAGAATCCAGGCCATTACTGAGCTTTCTCCCTATAAAACCTGTTTGAAAAGCTCTGAGACTTAACAGAAGTAAAGAACAATATGAATTTAAGTTTTCTCCACTAGTGAAAGAAAGGGGGGGGGAAGTGATTAATACTTCACCCTGTTATTCTGCCACAAAAGTTGAAATGTCCTTCTGATGTTGAGTAGTGTGATACTCCATGGGTTCTTTTGACTCACCACAGAAAAAAATTTCAGAGCAAATCCAAAGTATAGTTTAAAATAGAAGTTATTAGAAAGAGGAATGCTCTAGAAGAGAATCTCTTAAGAAAGGGCCCATGCTTACCTTTGACAAGAAGCTTTGTATACTTTTACAACCATGATTAAGTAAACCATAAGCTAAGACTGGTGGGCTGCAGGTATCTGGTCATGTGTTTCGATCACCATCTCCTCAATGAGCTAAGCAGGGTGGACTGCAGGTGTCTGGTCACAAGTTTTGATTACTATCTCTTAACCTTCTAAGGCCACAAGGACCTTCTAAATAATTAAATTTATTGCATAACTAGATTTGGACTTTCTTTAGAATGTGTCTGTGTTTTGGGTAGTTCCTTATTGTGTCTGTGATTTACTGCATGGGTCGATCCACATTTTAGCCAGCAAGGTGCTCAGGTCCATGTGCCTGGTCGGTTGGTTGAAGATGATGAATGGATAAGAATGATATCTGAACGTTTATCCTATTTTAATTTAAACTGCCTACAAGAAATGTAACTATGTCTAACCTGCACCGATCCTGCCTCATTTCTTCAGAATACACAACTTCAGAATGATGCCATTGATGGGGACATAAGAACACTGGAGAAAAGCTAAAGAATTAGAACAGAGACATATTCAGTTTCTCAAGTTCAGGTATCCAATACTGTCTTGGTACTTAGGGAACTACTACTATAGAAGAAATGGGTAAAAACATTCACATCAATGCATTGGTTATGTCCTATACCACATTTGTCTCCTTCTCTATTACATAAATTTCATAAAGGCAGAGACTTTATCTACTTGTCTATTTCTTGTATCCATTGGATGACCTGTAGGAGCATGGTAGGCAGTCAATTAATATTTGTTGAAATAAAAAAAAAAAGATTCTCCCAGGGTCTGAAAAGATTTTCATCTTATATTTTAAAAAATACTGTTGAAAAATGGCAAATCTTAGTACAAAGATGTTAAAGTGGTTGTTATGCCCACATTAGCCATGACTGTCCTTAGAGCAAGAGCCCTTCCCTAGATCCCTCAAAACACACCTTGCTAATCTGACACAAGAATTCTATGGAAAGCTAGCTCTGTGTCTGCCCACCTTTGAGTAGATAGGTCCTATCCCTTTGGTAGGAAACAGCTGCATTTTTGCAAATGGGTATTTTCCTATGAGTAGTTGACATAGTTTTGGCATATGAATGGTCAATGAATTATGTAGGTGAGGCCTGGAAGAAATGGAACAAGAAACACCCTAACCACTTTCATTTGGTAGTATATCTCCACAAGATCATGTGTCTGCTGTGGTCTGAAGAAGGTGTGTTGAATCACTATAAAAACACATGATTCTACCTTCATGTCTTTCCTTTCATTACCTCATCACTGCCTCTGAGCATTTTTGACCTAAATCTGAGTAGACAAGCTTAAATTTATATTTTAAAATATTTAAAACTTGTGGAAAGAATAAAAGTAACTCTAACCTTTTCCCTTTTCATTGTGCCACAGCTCAGAAAGTAGGTAGTTAAGCGTAATGTTTGGGTTGGGAGCCAGGGAGTACTGGCACACACCTGTTTGTGTGCATTGCTTGTTTCTTAATAAAATTTTAAAACTAAATTAACACCAATGATTTAACATAGCTCCATCAAGTATCACAGCCTTTCAAGACTAAGAAGTTGATCTCTACGGTCTTTTAGTTTTTGTTTTATTTTGGTTTTTTAATGTAAAAGGTAATTACAATTTGTGTTGAACTTCAAAGTTTTTTTTTAATATACTACATTTACAACACTTTTTTATTTATGCTGAATTTAGGTTGATAATTATCATAATGTCTTTACAATACATTATAACTTGTTATTCAATTTACTTTTCAAGGATCAAAAAAAATTTCCATGAGCTGCCTTAAATGTGCAAAGTTATTTGCTATCATTTAGCTATGTTCTACCCACTTTTCAAGTGGATAGAGGAGTTGAGGCCAAAAAGGTCATAAAAGGGTGAGTTGTTTTAGACTTTAGCAAATCTAATCCATCAACATTTCCATGGACTATTGGCAAGACTTTGCATATTGGTATTCTGTTTTGGGAAAGAAATCAGCATTCGTTGAAATTGAAATGGAAACACTGAGCAATATTTGATTATCAATGTTCCCTTTCCCAGGATGTTCTAGTTTGTTATTCAAAGACTCTATCACCAGAGAGAAGGTTGAATTGTTGCTTTTGTGGAGTCCTGTGCCCTTTGTATATCCTATATTCCTTCAGATAAGAGAAATTAGCATATCTGGGCATTGTATTTGTTTATGCCATATTACTATAAATATTTCTAAAAGAAGATTTGTTTTATAAGATAAATTCAAAGATATACCCTGACACCTGCAACATTAAGTTGATGCATGAATGTATATGACCATAACAGAGCTATGATTTCTATATAGTCTGAGTCAAACAAAATATATGAAAGAAATTAAGGCTTCTGTGGCATTCTACACTGAAATGTGTAGAATTAAAGAAAAAGACAACTTTTTGTTTTCTGACAGTATAAGATGCTTTGTGTTTTGCTTGGCACATTGTGGGGCCCCAATGCATGTTAGCTATTATCATCAAAAACCATACAGACTCCTGTTATGTGGAGGTTTGTCTCTCTCTCTTGACTAGTGGAAGTACACCATGTTATGCAGTATAGGTACTACTTTATATCACAATCTAGAAAAGGAGGGCTAAAGGGAATGCGCTAATCTCCCCATTTTACAGATGGGGACATTGAGACCCCAGAAAGTTAAATGATGTAGACAAAGTCACACAGGATGAATTCCATGGCCCTCAGCCTGGGTGATCTCCCACTAGTCCTGAGCCAGAACTTTCCAGACAGGTGGAGCCAGGCCTTAGCCTCCAGCACGGTTTTTACCACCAGGGAAGAGCAAGGCTGGGTTGAAAGACTTAAAGGAAAAGTGAAACATCCCACAAGACCCACAGAAAGCTCCACGTCCTTTGGGAGCTCAGTTTTAAAGCCCAAATAAAAGTACAATCTTCGGAATCACTTTATCTTTGATCAGGGGTAAATATTTAGATAGTAATACTACACATCTAGAATAGGAACAATTCATTAATTTAAATAAATGAATGGCCAAAGAGCTGTTTTGCCTATAAATGTGAGTAAATTGATTATCAAGTCATCATGAAATGTAAACACAAGATCATGCTCTCCTGTCTCATTTTCTCTTTTTCAGAACATGTGGGTGACAGAGATCTTCACATCTAACACTACTTTGAGGGGAAAAATTAAGTTGCCAGCATTTCTTATGAAGAAAGTTATTTCCCTCACTTGGTAGGATATGTGATCTAAAGAAATTGGGGGGTACAAAGATTATGTCCTGAATCTGTGGTTCATGCTGAGAACCATAAATCTGTTTAAGTTCTGAATCTTGATAGTCGCTCTTCAGAATACTTTTTAATACCAAGGGAAATTAAAATGTAATACCATTCTTTGTTCTTTTATCTAAGGATTTAGAGCTTTTCTTTTCACAATCTGTGATTGGTTCTAATCTGACTCCTCACTTAGGCAGCCTTGAATTGAAACAGAGCCTAGCAGATGACCAGCAAAACATTTCTCTGACATCTCAGAGGTCAGTAGCATTTTTCAAGAAATGTAGATGCAAAGTTCAAAGGACATAGCTGGAAAAGCATGGGAAGGAAAGCTGTTGAGTGTCCTGAATTCTTAATTATCCTTACTTTGAAATTAGAACCACAGGAATGGCGATTTAGAATGATTTACCTTGGTTTTTAGATAAAATTTGTGTAAAGGGGAAATAGATTTACTTCTACTCACCAAATTTCCAAGTGACTTTGTACAATAATTCAATTATAAAGTCACATAGGACAAATGAATTCCCAGGTGGAATTTCTTGAAAATAATGAGTAAAAACCTCCAGAAATTCACTAATGCCAGAAGATGCAGTAATAATTGGTAAATGTCTTGTCTGATGCCCTGTAATGAGTTAGAGAACAAATCACCAAGTCTTCTGTTAATTTATTTATTTTTTGTTTCCCAAACTGTTGACAGATGATAGAGAAACACATGCTTCCTATTGTTTTCCCGTTCTTTTCAAACATTGGTATAAATATAAAAATAATGACTGTCACAAAAACTGGCAGAAGAACTCCGGGATTTTATTTTATATTTTAAGAGAATATCCTAGATTTCCTAGCCTCCAGATGTCTGCCTTCTCCATTATGCTTGGGAGGTCTCATTATTGCAAAAATGACTGTTGGGTTTCCTTTGAATTTGGGTTTTATGAATCTTTCTAATCAATTCTTTTGACATTGCAAGTATTAAAAGCTTTCTATATTATGAGGAAAGGGAAGCTCAATGTTTTCTTTCAAGTTGTGTCTTTTTATTGTTGTTAGAAATACCTACAAATGGATTATTATTTCTCAATCTACTTTTCAACCTATTTCCTAACAGTTAACATAGTGTTTATGAAATGTTGCTGATGCTTTTCTAAATCAGGTTGCTGATTAAGCTGTTTCTTTTTTTATATTGATAAACACAACTTTTGGATTCTTTTTTTTTTTTTTGAGTTGGAGTCTCACTCTGTCGCCCCAGACTGGAGTGCAGTGGCCGCTCACGGCCACCGCAGCCTCTACCTGCTGGGCTCCGGCGATCCTTCCGCCTCAGCCTTCCAAGTAGCTGGAACTACAGGCATGGGCTACCACACCCAGGTAATTTTTTATTTATTGTAGAGATGAGGCCTCTCCAAGTTGCCCAGGTGGGTCTTGAACTCGCGGGCTCAGGCAATCCACTCACCTCAACCTCTCAAGGCGCGGGATTACAGGCTGAGCCACCGAACCTGGCTAACTTTTGGATTCTTAAACAAAACAAAGTTAAAACTATGAACAGGTCAGAGAAAGATGACATTAGAATCAATACCGGTGATCATTAGAATAAGCTTAGTCTGAAGAAGTCAGACTATTTTCCAAATAGTGTATATCTGCAGTAGAGCATAAAAGTGTCCTTGATTTCCAAACAGCAGACACTTCTCAAGGGTCTGTCATTCACAAAGGGCTGGGAAGAATTCAAGAACATATCATTGTTTTGGAGCATCTCAAATGTGGGGCCTTTGAGGGCCCTGCAACAAACCTTCATAGAAAAATGTAGATCCATTTACACTTTAAAGCCAGGCAGATGAACTGGGCTATAATAGTCACAAGAGCTTTTTAGACAGAATAACTCAAGAGGAGAAGAAACATAGGTCTATGCAAACTCCTCCCAGAAACAATGAAAGGTGAGATTTTATCCAGGGCATAAGCACATTATCACATAGTCAATATTCAACAGTGTCTGGGGAGCTGAGTATTATAGTCCAAAAAGAAAAGCCGATTTCCAAAATCAACCTATCCAGAGCACCTGTGCCAACGTTGTCCCACATGGTTCTCCTTTCTATCCATGGCACTGCCAGCCTGCTGCCTCCAGGCTGAAGCTTCATACAACCCAAATCTCCCCATTTCCAAGCCAAAGCCTATGGAAATAAGAGCAGGAGAATTGGAAAGGAAAAGCAGTTAATTGTGTGTCATTTAGGCCCAGTGGGAACATGGTGTAGGCAGATAGAAACCTGATTCTTGGCCTAGTAGTACCTGGGGAGATGGTTGGTGTAATAATTCCTTCAGGGCTTTGGCTACATCTCCTGTGAATAAAGAAGTTCTCGATGGTTCCTTTGCTGCATTTTGGCTTGGAAACTGATTTGATTTGAGTGTCAGTGCCTTACCTAATTGCACTGGTTGTTTAGAGAAGCAAAGTTCAGAATCGCACTGGCGTCAAGCCAGTCCTGTAATCTAGTCAGGAATTGAAATGTCTGTCTTATTCTGATGGCACGGTGGCTGAGGGCAAGCTGAGAACCAGGTAATGGAGCATCAGGCCCTGCTCTGTCACCAACGAGATATGTGACCTGAAACACATTTCTCCCAGTCTCAGTTTCTCCATCATTTAAACTGGGATAATAATACCCACCTCGCAGTGCTGTTGAGAGGACTAAACAATGTTTGCGAATACCAGCTCCATGCCTGACATACAGAAAGGGCTCAATGAAATAGTTACTATTTTTTTGTGTGTGTGACAACCACAAAATTTGATTTTCAAAAGACCACAGACATCTAGTTCTTCCATTATGAACTTCTGTCTTCTACCCTGAGGAGTGCCAGGTCAGAAGAAGAGAGCCACCATTTTATGTTAATTACAATGTTTTAAAAACTTAGTATGCAATCCATTGCAGTGACATACCAGATGTATTTGACACCTGAAGTGGATCATGTTTTAACAACTATATGATAATATTCTTTTCAGTAATGATCATATAAGAATTGGTAATAATCATTACTTTCTCAATTTGTTCCTGAGTTTTGAAACAAACAATAAACAATTCTTTAAAAGAATTCAGAATCTCACTCTGTTGCTCACGCTGGAGTGCAGTGGCAGAGTCACTGCTCACCACACACAGCCTTGACTTCCTGGGCTCTGGCAATCCTTTGGGCTCAGCCTTCCGAGTAGTTGGGACTACAGTCGCGCACCACCAAGCTCGGCTAATTTTTAGATTTTTTTTGTAGAGATGAGATCTCGGTATGTTGCCCAGGCTGGTCTCAAACTCCTGAACTCAAGAGATCTTCTTGTCTCGGCCTCCTACAGGGCTAGGATTATAGGTGTGAGCTGCCGCGCCTGGTCACAATGAACAATTTCAATAGAAAAACAAATTTCAATGTTAAAGATTCTCAAATTCAGTAAAATATTCCAGGTATGAACTAAAACTTGTACTTGCCAAACAAAAATATCATACCTCAACGTTCAGAGCTTCCTTGTTCTAAATTTGAAACACAAAACCTCCTAGCAGTTACACAGAAATGAAGAATTGACTCAATTCAAGAGCTCTGTGTTTTGCTTCTGCACTGAGCTACCATTGTTGATTTTGAATCCACTGTTTAAACATAGGAAGAGATGGTACCTCCAGGGTTGAAGACAAAACCTTCAGGGTAACTAATAGCTCCAGCAATTTTGAACCCTTACAAGTTTGCTGTGTAACAAATTCCTATGACTGAGTGGGCTGTTGGGAGGTGGGGTAGGGGCAGGTGCCTTGAATAACTGGGAGTTCCTCAAATGAACTTCCATAGAACACCACATTATTTATTTATTTATTTGAGTTGGAGTCTCACTCTGTCTCCCAGGCTGGAGTGCAGTGACTCATGGCCACCCAAGTGTTGACCTGCTGGACTCAGATATTCCTTGCGCCTCAGCCTTCCAAGTAGCCAGAACTACAGGCACATACTACCATGCCCTGCTAATTTTTTAATTTATTGTAGAGATGAAATCTTGCCAAGTTGCTTGGGTTGGCCTTGAACCCATGGGCTCCATCAATCCTCTCACCTCGGCCTTCCAAAGTGCTGGGATTACAGGCTTGAGCCATCGTGCGCGGCTAGAACACCAGTTTATTAAAGAATAAGTAATAAAAATACCCAGGATAATATGAAGCTTACGTGTAAATACTAATAAAACTCAGTAACCACAACAGTTCTCCAGAACTTAGACCAAGAGGAGGTTTTGGGAGAAAAGAGTAATTTGACCACTGAAATTGTTTAGAATTTTTGGCTCAGGTTGGTAATCAAAAGCACATAAACTTTTAGTCAGTTTATTGTTTTAAACTTCTGTATAGACAAGATATCCCCTATTGCCAGCACCTGGTGCATCCTCCCTCTGTCCTGCCCTCAGTATACCACTCATTCAGTTGTTTCTCTCACCTGTGACTTTCTAGAATCTTCTCAATCCTCTGCACCTAGTGTAACCTTTTCCACACAGTAGGTACTTAACAACTATTTGTTGAATTATGAATGCCAGTAAGGCTACATTTTCTCATGCTCGTTATTTTTTAAATGCCCAGGGGTAAGGATTATTATCTGCATTTTGCAATCCAACTTTGAGAAATTATGTAACATGTCCAAATTCACATAACTTGTTAGTAGCAGAGCTGGGATTCGAACCCAGGTCTCTCTGGCTTCCATGCATTGGAGTACATGGCCATGTATACAGCTTTTTATCTGTGCCATACTTTGTTGACACCTCTGACTACTGACTTTAAAATTTATGATGCATAATTAAAGAAGTACCCTTTGTGCGTACTATTCAAGCTTGTTTTCATCCTAAATGCAAGTTGGAAAAATATTTGGCACTAGTGACTGTCACATTCATTAGGCGCCTTAAACCCATCTGCAGCTCTATTGATATTCATCAGCCCTGCTAAATCATTTACACCATCAGGAAATTAGTCTAGAATGACACTCCCTTTCAGAGAAAGGAACCAGGAAAATCCAGAGAGGCAAGAAGCTGAGCCCTGATGGGAAAGGAATAATAATAGCAGGTAACTGCTCCAGGCCCCACTGCCAGGGGGACGAGGGAGCCGCTGTCATCCATAGGTTGGAGAAATAAAAACCCGGCCGCGGTGGGATTTTCATTCATATGGCAACACAATCCAGTGCTTGGCAAGTCAGTGAGCCTGCACAGCCAACCATCTGTTTCAAAGCCTCCTGCATTTTCCCATTCATGTAGCCATTTAATCTGCCCTTGGCAGGACTGAAAATAAAATTCGGGAGACTCGCTGAGAAATGCGTGCCTCCGAAAAGCCCTGGCTGAGATAAACCCAGACCTAGCACACCCGAGCCACTGCAGGAAGCAGCACAAAGGCCTTCCGGCCCAGGGCTCTTTTTCTAATCAGAAATGATCCTATCACTGGAACCAGGGGGAGACTCACAGGAAACTGCTGGCCTGCAAAAGCACCTCAGGGAGCGGGGCCCAGGGACCCCACAGGGCTTCTGAGGATGCCCCCGCCTTTGCTGTTGGGCCTTTTCCTTCTTTGGCCAGAAGAGGCACTAATGAGGAGACACGAACCTGAGTGAGTGTTTTATTTTACCACATCTATTTGAGGGCTCAAGAGTTAAGAGAACACCAGGTTGAAAATTTAGGACCACACGGATCTTATAATGTCCACTTATCAACCAAACTTCTCTTATTAACAATCTTTTTTAAAACTAAAAATATGTCTAGACATGCCTCCTACATAGTTATAAATCAAAAGATTTTCCCCTTAATAAATTATTTGAAGTCAGTGGTTCCAGACCAGGAAGAGCATCCAAATAATCTGTGAACCTCTAAAAAACATACAGATATGGTTCAACAGATCTGAATTGTGGTCTGGGTACCTGTATTAGAAAAACAAACAAAAACAAACAAAACAAACCTAAGTGATTCTAATGATCAGCCAGGTTTCAAAACAAAGGCTTGGAAACAGCCCACATAACCAGGTTTTGCCTGCACGAACCAGCGGGGGCTCTGAATTTCAGTTTGATGATGCCAAACAGAAGCAGTACGTGGTTCTTCTAAATAGGCCTTGACCCCTGGAACCTGTATTTCTCATACTTGCCTAGTTTTGCAAATTGTCTGGGCATTTGTTCTCAAACAGGACTGCACATTGGCATCACCTAGAGCTCTTTAAAAAACCCCAGTGCCTGGATGTCACCCCCAGTGACTCTGGTTAATCGGTCTGGGATGGGGCCTGGGCATTGGGACATTTTAAGCTCCCTTGGTGACTGTCACGTGCAGACGGTTTGAGAACCATTGATGGAGGAGTCTGTCAGAAGCACAGAGCTCAGGACCCCAGGTAGACCCATGGAATCAGGGTCTTTAGAGAGGTTCCGGGGTGGCTGAGCTTTTAACACTCATTAAGAACAGCCTTATAATCTGGTGAGTCTGTGGACCAAAAGAACTTCACGTGTCTTTTCCCCAGGAGACTATGGTCTTTCCCTATTCCTGTAGGAGAGAGAGAGAATGAGAGAGAGAGAGAGAGAGAGAGAGAGAGAGAGAGAGAGAGAGAGAGAGAATGAGAGAGAGAGAGACGTTGTTCTGCTAGACTGCTAGACTGGCTGAGGAGGCCTGTAGCTGGTCTGGGGCCAACCGCGGGCTCCCTACCCCCCTGCCACCCATCTACACACATGTGGATGTTTCTATAAATCACTTTTGATCTGTGGTTCGTATTCAGGAAGTGTTCTGACTGCTTACCCATGTAATGATGGAGTGGAGGAAAGGTCTAATTTTGGATCGACGGTGGCTTAGGCAGCACTGCGTTCCCTGAGAGCTGAATTTCCTAAACGGAGTCACTCCGGCACTCCGGCGGCTGCTTACCGCAATTACACAGGCAGTTGGAGGCACTCTATCCATCACGGCAAATTACTGGCCTGATCCACTCAAGAATAAGGCTGGATAACCTTGCTGATGGCAATCTTTGCAGAACCTTCTTGATAACCAAGAGAGGCAAAGTGGGAGACTGAGCTTAGCTGGTCAAGGCTGTTGAATCAATTAACGAGAGCTCACCGGTCCAAGTCAGGCATGGCTCATAGTCTGATGGCTTACAGTCTGAAGGAGGAGACGGGCCTTGTGAAAGCTGGCAGAATGCAGACGGCATTACACCAGAGCGCAAGTTCTTATCACGTGGGTTTTACTGGTACAATAAAACGGAGAAGGGAACTAACAGTTGCGGGATGCTAGGCCCCAACATACATTATTTTAAATAAATCACTCAACAACCCCAGAAGGCATTGCTATTCTTATTTTACAAATGGGAAACTGAGGCTCAGTATCTCCAGAATCACATAGGTAGGCAGAGGCAGATAGAGACTTGATTCCTCTGGCCCCAAAGCCCTCGCCCTTCCCAGTATCTTAGGCCAGTTGAACCCCCCACAGCCCCTGGCCTCTGTCTCCCCATATCAGCTTGGACATGTTGGCAGTGATAACTTGTGACTGAGCTGCAGGGTTACCTCTCTGCAGGACAGGACAGGAAACGAACTCCACCCTGCTGCCAGGAACACAGAACACCAGCTCTTCCAGCCTGGAGGGCCTGGTTTATAAGAAGATGCTATGCTGGACTCTTTTCTCAACAGTGTCTTCCTAGCCAAGGAAGGGGGTTTTCTTGCTGCTGGAGTCTTTAAAAATCCCAGCAAACCATGTGGTAGGACTCCTGACCTCATCCTTTGTGTCCCTGGATCTGCCTCTTCTGGGAAGTACCCTGTGATTTTAACCTTTGGTGGTTTGTGGCTGGAGAGACTGTAGTGAGAGAAGACATTCAGCTTTGTCCTAGGTTGAGCTCCCCAGTGGCCCACTATGAGCCACCTGTCTGGGTGGAGGGAGTTTATTTGGCGGGGGCCCCGGGGAGCAATGGTAGGAGGGTCAGAAAAGGAGACAGAGGAAGGGGGTGACAGAAGCCCACAAAGGCTGCCTTGTTGAGCAGGT
Source organism: Carlito syrichta (assembly GCF_000164805.1). Classification (NCBI taxonomy): domain Eukaryota; kingdom Metazoa; phylum Chordata; class Mammalia; order Primates; family Tarsiidae; genus Carlito; species Carlito syrichta. The sequence continues at coordinate 1,488,403 of NW_007253822.1, read as the reverse complement.
TCTACTGTGACAGTCAGGGTTCAGTCCTACTGTGGACCTCGCTGGAGACAGTGTAGGCTATTACACATGGCTCTGATTTATCCCCTGCCCCAACCCAGGGGTGAGAGAGAGGTAAGGTATTGATCCTCCGATTCCTACCCATCATCGACTGAAAGCTGTTCCTGGGGAAAGGGGAACTAACCCTCTTCATGACCATGACATCTGGGACTGAGAGGAAGCCCTCAGGCTGTTATTATGTAGAGGACATACAGGCAGGGAATGAATCTGCTCCAGGTTGGGGAGATTTTTACCACTCAGTGGTTGTTGACACTGCTTTGAGGACATTTGACATGTAGTGTACATGCCGGGTACATGATGTGAACACACTGGGCTCAGGGGGAAGATAGCAAGGCTTAGACAGGGGTCTTCTGAGCAGAAGGAGGTCAAGTAACCACAGTCACATCTAGACCAGGCCTTGGACTCTGAAGAGGGCCAGGGCCTGGGGTGATCTGAGGGCCAGAAACTCACACTGTGCTTAGAGTTGACAGATAAAACATAAGGTACTCATCTGAATTCCAGATGAACGATGAACAATTTTTAATAAGAATGGGCCACACAATTGTTTGTTGTTCTGAAATTCAGATTTACCTGGATAGCCTGCATTTCTGTTTGTTAAATCTGGCAACACTACCTGTGCCTCCTCTCTGAATCAGGGGAGGGTGTGAGGAGAGGCCGCTCTGGAACCCAGCACATCAGAGTCTTTGACACAGAGCAGAGGCTGGAAGGCTGAGGCAGTGGGGAGGTATAGCCTTCATTATGTAAGGAAGAACTGGAAACTCATGAAAGTAAGAGAGGAAGGCTTCAAAGAGGGGAGGATTTGGCCTTTGGAAACAGAAAGAATAATTATCAGAGTTGTACAACCTGTAAATTACCTCTGGAGCGTCTTATCATTCCTTTTAGAATTCATATTCAGCTGACATTTCTTGAATACCTACTGTGTATGAAGTTCTTCCCAAGGATTGTAACTTCGTCTTTGTGACTATTCCTATTTAACACTTGAGGAAAACGGAGTCTTCCAGGACATAGCTTTGTCCAACATGGTTCCATGAGCTGTTGAACCCGAATTTCTGGCCCCAGGTCCCAGGATCCACTCTGCTGTAACACAGCTGTTGTAAAGAGGGGGTGTCTGACCCATGTCCCATATCATACACTGCCAACGCTTCCTTTTTTTTTTTTTTGAGTTGGAGTCTCACTCTGTCACCCAGGCTGGAGTGCAGTGGCATGCTCACGACCATCGCAGCCTCAACCTGCTGGCCTCAGGCGATCCTTCTGCCTCAGCCTTCCAAGTAGTTGGAACTACTGGCACATGCTATTATGCCCAGGTTATTTTTTGCTTTATTGTAGAAACGAGGTCTCATCAAGTTGCCCAGGCTGGTCTCGGACCCGTATCCAGCTTTGCACCTAATGAAGTGCTATCTAGTCCAATTCACAACTACAGAATACAGCTGAAATATATTCCTCATCTTAATCACAATACACATTTCTTTGAGAATATTTCCTCTGTAGGAAAACACACCCTGCATTTGAGCTGGGAATGCAGGACCAACTCACCCCTTCCATGGTCCCTGGAAAAATAAAACTTTCTGGTCGTACAAGGCCAATCGTCCATGAATCCTCACAGGGAAGGGCTGAGGCCTTGGGGCTATTCCTGGTAAAGGTTCTGGCAAAAGGAGCTGAAGGAAAGGATGCTTCTTCCTGGGGTTGGGAGGCAAGGTGGTGGCACAGGCAGGAAAGTTGGAGACCCCAGATGCGGCCCCTGTGTCATTGCTGTGGGCCTTGGAAATTCCAGAGGTTTCTCTGTAGCCTCCCATTGGAGGTTCATCCCTTGCTGGTGGTATTGGCCCAGGAAGCCCCAAGAACAGGCTGTGCTTAAAATGGGGGTTGCTTCTGAATCCCGGATAAACAGATGGGCTCAAGGAGCCCAATGTCAAAATAATCTTGCAACTGTTCCTGTGACCCTAAACTAAATTCTGAAATTAACCAAGCAGTCAATGATGTGGTGCCTAATGGGGACAGGGGCAGCCTGTGTCAGGTACTGATGAATTCAGAGAGTCACTTTATATCAGAGAAGCATGAGTCATGAGCTCAGCCTTCCAAGAAGGTTTGTGAAGGGGGAGTCCATGGAGGGGGAATGTAATTATCTAATGCAATGGCAGCCTCAATAAAGGATGACAAGGGGACAGGCAAGAAAAGAAAGAGACCAGAGCATCTGATTAAGACCCCATATGTAAAAACAATAGTGTTCATTCTCAAGAGAGGAGACACAAAGCTTCCTTCTGGGGGCTTTGAAGCAAATAGCCCCTATTCCTGTCTCCTACTTGCCTCTTTAAGACCCCCAAGAACTCACTCCAAAGAAGTCTTGCTCAACTTTAAATCCAAAATCAGGTTTGCACAAAGGACAGACACTGGCTCAAAGCCATGGGGTTACGGGGCCAAAGATTTGTCTTTGACAAGTCAGGTAAGATATTTATCCTGAAGAAGGAAATAGCACTAGATGTCTTTCCTTCTACAGAATACTCCACGTAAGGCTGGGGACAGCTTCTTGTTTCATAGAATCTTTCCTGAGGGAAAAAGGAACCTAAAAGGAAGCTCTCCTAAACTTCTTGGCACACTTTTAGATATGATACTTGGAAAACAGGTTTGTTTTAAGAAGCAGATCAATACCCCCAAAGGTGTGTGTTTAACAGGAGCCTACAGCCCTGTTCAGGGCTCGGGCTGCTCCTGGACAGACTGACATGGCTTCTTTCTGTCTGGTACAGGTCCAAGGCATGCTCCTTCCACCTGTGCTACAAGAAGCAACAAGGCACCCAGATGACTCAAAGAACCAGCCCTCCGGGCAGGAGCCCCTGATGCCTATTGCGGGTTCAACATGCAGACTTCTTTTCTAATACAGCACAGGACAGGAATTGTAAGGACTGCCACAAAGTCAGGTGGGAAGAACCACAGGACATTCTCTCCAGCAGCTTCCTCTGTGAGGTCAGGCAGGATAGTGTGGGCTATGGTAGGCCCACGGCTATTTTATGGAAGGGTGACTTTGAATTGTCCTCACTGAAGGGCAGCAATAAGTTTTTTGCTAGTGAATGGGCCTGGCTGGCTGCCCAGCATTGTGTCTCCATGGCTTGTGTTCTCTGCATAGGTGCAGGGCAGGCAATATGTAAATGTGCTTTCGAAATGCACCACACACTGTTGAGTGCAGCGGCTCACGCCTGTCATTCCAGCACTTTGGGAGGTAGAGGCGAGAGGATTACCTGAGGTGAGGGGTTCGAGATCAGCCTGGGTAACATAGCAAGACATCATCTCTACAAAAAGTCTTTAAAAATTAGCCAGGTATGGTGGCATATACCAGTAGTCCCAGCTACTTGGGAGACTGAGACAGAAATATTGCTTGAGCCCAGGAGATCAAGGCTGCAGTGAGCTGAGATTGGGCCACCACATGCCAGCCTGGGTGACAGAATGAGACCCTGAATCAGATAATTAATCAACAAACAAACAAATCTCTATCTTATTAGAACTGTGTGACTATGAGGATACTTTTATGGGACTTGAGAACAGAAGCTTCTTGTGGTCCCTCAATCTTAACTGGCCCCCTCTGCAGTGATGGGACCCAGGTCACTACACTCCAGCCTGAGTGACAGAGTGAGACTCTGACTCAAAAAAAAAGAAGAAGAAGAAACACACCTGCTCTGAGGAGGTGTCCCTTGGGTAAGTGTCCACTCCAACATTCCCTATAGAGTTTAAGATTGAGGCCTGGGTCCCATCACTGCAGAGAAAGCCAGTTAAGGTTGAGGGACCACCGGAAACCTCTGTTCTCAAGCCCCATAAAAGTCTCCACATAGCCACACAGTTCTAATAAGATAGAGATTTGTTGATTGTTAATTTATTTATTTGAGTCAGGGTCTCACTCTGTTGCCCAGGTTGGTGTGTGCTGGCCCAATCTCAGCTCACTGCAGCCTTGATCTCCTGGTCCCAAATGATACTTCTGCCTCAGTCTCCCAAGTAGCTGGAACTACAGGTGTGCGCCACCACACCTGGCTAATTTAAAAAAAAATGTTCGTAGAGGTGAGGTCTTGCTATGTTACCCAGGCTAGTCTCAAACTCCTGGGCTCAAGTGATCCTCCCACCTCAGCCTCTCAAACCAGTAATCACTGATTGTTATATTTTAGACCCAGAGTTCCTGCATTTTATATTAAGAGGGGGAATTGAAACTCTTTTCCAAGTGAAAATTAACCAATACATAGATGTAAACATGGATATTGTCTTAGTCTGTTTTGTGCTGTGATACCAGAATACTGCAGACTGGGTAATTTATAAAGAACAGAAACTTCTCACAGTTCTGGAGGCTGAGGAGTCCAAGATCCAGGCGCCAACAGGTTCAGTTGCAGGCAGAGGGTGGCACCCTCCAAAGGAGAAGAGCTCCATGTCCTCACATGCGGAAGGTGGAAGAACAAGTGAGTGAGAAAGTCTAACACTGCATAAAGCCTCTTCTTATTTTATTTTACTTTTAGTTGGAGTCTCATTCGATCACCCAGGCTGGAGGGCAGTGGCATAAACATCCACGGCTAACCCAGCGTTGACCTGCTGGGCTCAGGTGATCCTTCCGCCTCAGCCTTCCAAGTAGCTGGAACTACAGGTGTGCATTCCCATGCCCAGTTAATTTTTTTTTTTAATTGTAGAGATGAGGTCTTGCCAAATTGCCCAGGCTGTTCTCAAACCTGTGGGCTCAGGCAACCCCCTCACCTTGACCTCCCAAATACTAGGATTACAGGCTTGAGCCACCGTGCCTGGCCAGAGTCTCTTTTATATTTTTATTTTTTGAGTCAGAGTCTCACTCTGTTACCCAGGCTGGAGTGAAATGGCATGCTCACGGTCACTGCAGCCTCGATCTGTTGGTCTCAGGTGATCCTTCTGCCTCAGCCTTCCAAGTAGCTAGAACCACAGGTATGTGCCACCACGCTTGGCTAACTTTCCTTTTGGATTTATTGTGGAGATGAGGTCTTGCCATGTTGCCCAGGCTTGTCGCGAACCCCTGGACTCGGGAAATCCTCTTGCCTCTGCCTCCCAAAGTGCTGGGTTTATGGGCGTGCGCCACTGTACCCAGCTGAAGCCTCTTTTATAAAAAGCCTTAATTGCGTTCACAAGGGAGGAGCCCTGATGGCCTAAGGTCCCACCTCTTAACACTGTCACATTGATAACACCTGAATTTTGAAAAAGACACATTCAAATCTAAGCTGATATTTTGGCTTTAGGTGTTTTCTACTCCATTCCACTCATGAGCCAAATTAGAATCATCAAGCATCTAGGAGACACCCTTATGGAAATTGGAACTGGCAACCAATTCCTGATCAAAACCCTAAGTGCCTGTACCATAAGAAATAAGATAGACAAGTGGGACCTCATCAAACTGATGAGCTTCTGCAAAGCAAAAGAAACCATCAAGAGAGCCGGGAGACAGCCCACACAATGGGAAAAAATATTTGCCAACTGTATGTCTGACAAAGGCCTAACAAGGAACTCAAACGTGCCAAAAAGAAAAAAACAAACAGCCCCATTAAAAAGTGGGCAAAAGACATGAATAGATACTTCTCAAAAGAATATATACGGGCAGCCAACAGACACATGAAAAGTGCTCAGCCTCACTCATCAGAGAAATGCAAATCAAAACCATATTGAGATACACCTAATCCCAGTAAGAATGACCATCACTAATAAAGCAAACAACAACAGATGCAGGCGAGGATGCGGAGAAAAAGGAGCGCTTCTACACTGCTGGTGGGAATGCAAACTAGTGCAACCTCTTTGGAATGTGGTGATTTCTGAAAGAACTAGAAATTGACCTTCCATATGACTCAGCAATCCCCCTACTGGGAATATACCCAGAGGAATGCAAATCATTCTACAGAAAAGATACCTGCATATGCATGTTTGTTGCAGCTCTATTCACAATAGCAAAAACATGCAACTAACCATGCTGCCCACTGAAGCTGGACTGGATTTAAAAAATGTGGTACGTATACACAATAGAATATTATGCAGCCATAAAGAAGGACAATCAGATGGACTTCACAGCAACTTGGATGGATTTAGATTTGATCATACTTGGTGATCTATCACAGAAACCAAGAACAGAGTACCATATGTTCTCATTTATAAGTGGACCTTGATCATAATACTATAAAAAAGGGATTGGCAGTAGTGGGAAACTGCTAGGGAAGGCGGTTGGGATTGGTAGTTGAGGGAAACTGCCACAGGAGGGAGGGGCATACCTCATCAACAAGGATATCTGTATAATGGACATTTGTATACCTAACTCTGAATTGTACCCCACATCTTTAAAATAAAATAAAATAAAGAATAATCAAGCATCTACCCAACCAGTCATGGATTCTCTCAAAAGACCCACACCCGATCTCATAGCCCCCATCTCATTTTGGGGCTAAGGAAAGACCAGAACCCTTTCTAGAGGAGAAGATGGCAGGTGGTGGAGAGGAGGGATGACTCTGGCACTGGTCTCTCATGAAGTCACAGCAGCTGCATCCCTCATTTGGTGACTTGTCGAGCCAACCATGTCTCAGGCTATACCCACCAATCATAAAAGGCAGCCTAGGGTCTGTGAGACAGGCTGTTCTCAGACCAGGAGCTGGTTGTGCTCTGTAATCCTCATGGCATTTGCAAAGGCCAGTGGTGCTCTGCAAACTTTCATCTGGTCTTTGCCTCTAGTTTTTCTTAAGCCCCAGGAAAGACCAGGAGTCAAGAACTTAGAGGAAAGAGATTTGGGTTTTCATTAAATTTCTCCTGCATGGGGCCATTGTGCAATGGACATGTGAGTTCCACTTCAGACCGTGGTGACTCCCACTGCTCCATCTGAGTAGAAGTCACACTTTAGAGGAGAAAGAACCGGTAGTAATGGCAACTGGATTCCCCAGTCTCTAGGTCAAAATGCTTACCTTTGGGTCATTTGGATGCTGTGGCTGCCATGTGATTGGTCTCCCTTGCCCCAGTTTCCCTCTTCCTATCTTTTCTTTACTCAAGGGAGAGACTCGGTCTCTTTATCTAGCACTGATCAAAATACATCATTGGTAGTCTTTCATTGCTTATCAGTTCTAACTCTTCACCAGGCACTGTGGGCCCTCCGTCCCACTGGCTCTCTGGCTCACAGGCTTGCTCCTCTGCCAAGCCACCTTTTCTTTTCTTTTTTCAGATATAGAGATGGAGTCTTGCTATGTTGCCCAGGTTGGTCTCAAACTCCTGAATTCAAGCAATTCTCCCACTTCAGCTTTCCAAATTCTGGGATTTCAGGTGTGAGCCACCACACCAAGTTCCTTAAACATACCCTTTAGAGTTCCTTAAACATACCCTTTCTCTTTTTGCTTTCCCAATTGCTGACATTTTCCCCCCAGAATACCTCACCTAGAATACCAGTCTCACCTAGAACACCAACCTCACCTAGAACCCCAGCTTCATCTAGAACCCCAGTCTCACTTAGAACCTCACCTAGAACACCAACCTCACCTAGAACACCAGCCTCACCCAGTCTTACCTAGAACACCAATCTCACCTAGAACACAAGCCTCACCTAGAGCACCAGCATCACCTAGAACACCCTAGCCTCACCTAGAACCCCAGACTCACCTAGAACTCCAACCTACCCCTTCTCTTTTCCATTTTTCCAACCATTGGCTTTTCCCCCCAGGAATACCTCACCTAGAACACCAACCTCACCTAGAACCCCAACCTCATTTAGAAACCCATCTAGAACTCCAGTCTCATTTGGAACACCAACCTCACCTAGAACCCCAACTTCACCTAGAACCTCATATAGAATCCAAGCTTCACTTAGAGGCCCACTGAGAAGCCCAACCTCTCCTAAAACCTCACCTAGAACCCCAGCTTCACCTAGAACACTTAGAACCCCAGCTTCACCTAGAACCCCAACCTTACTTAGAACCTCACCTAGAACACCAACCTCACCTAGAACCCTAGCCTTACCTAGAACCTTACCTCACTTGGCACCCTACCTAGTACACCAACCTCACCTAGAAACCCAGCTTCACCTAAAACCACACCTAGAACCCCAGTCTCACTTAGAACCTCACTTAGTACACCAACCTGGCATAGAACCCCAGCCTCACCTACAACACCAGCCTCACCTTGAACCCCAGTTTCACCTAGAACCTCATCTAGAACCCCAGCTTCACTTAGAAACTCACTTAGCCTCTCCTAAAGCCTCACCTAGAACCCCAGCCATACTTAGAAACTCACATGGTACACCAACCTCACCTAGAACCCCTGCTTCACCTAAAACCTCACCTGGAACCCCAACCTCACTTAGAACCTCACTTAGTACACCAACCTCACCTAGAACCCCAGCCTCACCTACAACACCAAACTTCTCTCCCTAAAAAAATCTCTATCCAATAAAATCTAGTTATCAAATCTCACCTCAGATGTCATCCAAAGTCTAACACTGTTGTTATCCCCATGGTGATGGTGATGAGGAGGGTGTTGGTGAGTAACACTTATTATTAGATGCCAGGTCATGTGTAAAGGTATGAGTATTTCTCAAAAAAAAAGTCACAAAGAGGTGATACTTAACTCCACCATGGACTGTAAGTCATATCTTCTCAGGGGAGCAGGGGCAGAGTCCTGGGCATCTTCCTCTGCCCCACCCTGCCCTGTGCAGTCCCTGACACATGGTTCCCACCCAGTTCATGGTCATTTCGAAGGGGCACAAGAACTCAACTGCCCATTGTATCTTCTTGCAATTGGCTGTTCTTCTCACCTGGGGGCTTAGTTTTATGTCCCAGAGGCCATGTCTGAGGTGAACAGAGGACCAGCAGAAGGAACCCTCATGTAGGTTCCCGAGGGAGATGGAGAGGAGGGGGAGGGAATCCTTCTCCCATGGGATAGGGCAATCCTTTGCATGGCTACCTGTGACCCAGGGCAGCATCTCATCGAGGGGGTCCCATTCTTCAAGCCTTGGCAGAACTGGCTGCAATTCTAATGGGAGTAAATAGGTTGGAGTGGATCAGAAAGGCAGGAAGCAGAAGAGGGTTGGGAATGGTGACTCTGGGGCATCACAGCAAGAACACCAGAGACTTAGGACTGATGATGGGAACATCGGGCAGCATCAGGGATGGTGAATTTGACCAGTCGTACCCGAGAGTGGAGGAAGGCCCATCTCGCTGTCCCCATGGCTTCTGTCTGTGGTGGGGAGGACGGGGGAGTGGCATGGCCTTCCCTCTCCACTGCAGTTCAGGCTCCTGTCCGTCCTGGCAGTGGAGTCAGCATTCCCAGGATCAGCTATGAGCCCGGTTTCCAACTCTGTTTACACTAGGTCACATAGTTGCCTTTCAGAATTGGTGTCAGGACCAGTCTGTGTCCATGGACCATAGGCATGAAGCCCAACCTGGGGTTCACATGGGACCACACGGCTCTGGATACATGTGGTGCTTATCTGCTATGAAGGCCTCAGTCCTGGGACCAATTTTTTTTTTTTTTTTAGGGACAGCGTCTTGTTCTGTCTCCCAGGCTGGAATGCTGTGGTGCGATCATAGCTCACTGCAGTCTCAACCTCCTGGGCTCAAGGGATCCTCCCAACTCAGCCTCTGGAGTAGCTAGGACTACAGGTGTACCACTACAGCCAGCTAATTATTTTTTCTAGTTTTTTTTTTTTTTTTTTTTTTTTTAAGAGATGTTGCCCAAACTGATCTGGAACTTCTGGGCTCAAGTGATCCTTCTGCCTCAGCCTCCCAAAGTGCTAGGATTATAGGGGTGAGCTACCATGCCCTGGGCCCTCTTAGGCCCAGTTTCCCCCATCAAGCTCTTCCTCTGCCCCCAGAGAAGCCTGTCTATAGGAGGCTGGAAGCCACATTGCATCCCACTGGCTGTCCTTCACATGGCTTTAAGGAGCAAAGCATTACTTTGTTTCCGATATCCCATAATATGAAATGACATATTCTGATAGTTCTTTGATTTGGCGCATCCTTAGTATGCATGAGTTAGAATTTTGGAGAACAGGAACATAATCCAGGTCTTATGGTTAAGTGTGAGTCCGAGGCTAGATGCAACTCGCCACCAATGAGTGTCTCCGAGCCTTCCACATTCCCCTTTGTGCTTTGATGAAGGTATTCTTAGGATATTCTATTTCCTTCCTTACTTCCATGTCCAACTTCTGAATTCAGGCAAAGAATAATTTCACTTTGAAAATTGCTGTAAGAGGGTGAATGTGGTGATTTATGCCTGTAATCCCAGAATTTTGGGAGGTCAAGGCCAGAGGATTGCTTACAGCCAAAAGTTCAAGACTAGCCTGGGCAAGATAGTGAGTGAGACCCTGTTTCTACAAAAATAAATTAAAGATATTAACTGAGCACGGTGGTGCATGCATATAGTCCCCAGGTATTCAGGAAGTTGAGGTGAGAAGACCACCTGAGCCCAGGAGTTTGAGGCTGCAGTGAGCTATGATCACACTGCTGCACTCCAGCCTGAGTGACAGAGCAAGACCCCATTTCTAATAATAATAATAATAATAATAATAATAATAATAAATTGTTCTAAGAAGCTATAGTTTGGTTAGTTGCTTTGTACTTGCCTAAACCCAAAGAAATCAAAGCCCTACTCTACAGGAAAATAGAAAGAGATTAAGTAACAAGCCCAGGTAAATACAGAGGGTGAGTGGTAGATCCAGAGAAGAACAAGCCCAGGTGTTCACAGAATCTTTCCTGGCTTTGTGTCGTCACCTGCCTGTACCCTCGTCCACCTTCATGATGCTGCCTGTATCCATATATTCTTTATCCTGTACTATTCTTTATCCTGTACTATTCTTTATCCAACACTTTTTCTTCAAATTGACTCACATTTTTATTTCAATAAATGTATCTTAAAAGGAAAGTTCTATCACTACTTTAATGAAAAGGCAGTATCACTTGCCATCCCGTAGGAAGTTATAACTAAACACAATGCAAAATGTAATCATATGAAATTCTAACTGGATATGGTTGCTTGGGCAAAGAAAAAAAGCTGGACGTCTGCTCTGTTTGATTATAAAGGACAACTGGCAAGTTTTCGAGATGTTAAAGACCCAGGAACATGATACCGAAACGGACCCCGGACCTGATTTCGGTGCCATCTAAAGTTATTTTAGCATCAGGGAGAATTTTTTTCCAGTACAACAGCCTCACACTTTGAGGCCCCTGCAGTCCACAGTGCTGCTGCACCAGATCCCTTAAGGGTCAGCAGACTCCTCTCTCCCAGCCCAGGAAGACCCATCAAGGGGATCAAATAAAAAAGCTTCATGGACATTTTGTTTGGTGATCAAATGCCTGCCTCCCCTTCATTTTCACGTAGAATACATGCTGAATTTAAGCATAAATTTTGGTGAATTTTATGATGGACTATTTTGTTCACCCCAGAAACAACGTCAAGATAATTAAATTTTAGATAATAAGTCAGGAAAGTTGATCTCAACAGTGGAAAACACTGTGATTTAAATTGCCAATATACAGATACTTTTGGTTCTTGGAAGTCCCTGCCAACTGTGCCTGCCGGAAGTTAAATTTTAAATAGCTTGCTATGATTGATGCAGGCATTAGTCATTAAATTAAAAAAAAAAACTTGAACTAAGTAATTTGCATCCAAAAGATGACATCAGTAACACCATGAAGTTGTTGAGTTAGAAATTTACCACAAGATGGCGCAATTGCAATTCCTAAATTAAAAAAAAAAATCAGCCTGAGGTACAAGCGTTTTACCAAAGATCTATTGTACTTACAAACCTGCATCTGCACAAGCGAGAAGACACTCCTTGCCCTGAAGATGGTATTCTTTCCTTTTCTCCCAGACTTTGATATTCCTCTCCCTCTTTCCTTAGGACAGGTCACTTCTCCCCACAGGCAGTGTTTCTGTGTGAACTCACCTTTTAAAACTTCTAGTGTATGATTATTCTATTCCTAACCCTGTGACTGAGTCGAAAAATGTGTTCCTTAAGATGTGGTTTCTTTCTTCCCCGTGCCTTGACACTACTCACTCCTGAGTACTAAGGCTCCACATCTTCAAGTCCCAGTCCTGGATGATAATCCAACTCAGCCTGCAAAAGCACCTTGAGTTGTAGGCCGTTCATTCTTCTCCATGAATTAAGCACCATCTTTAGTCTCCCCTATGATGACAGCAATAAATCTTCTTTAAAGTTTTTTTTTTTTAAAGAAATTCCATATCAATGGAGCGGTTGTTCTTATACCAACTCTTTAAATAGGGCCTGCATCTTGAGATATATGAGCCTGGTTCTCGGAGTGAGGACGGGAAATGGAGTGACACCTCCATGCAATAAGTCTAAAACAATAGAATACATTGAGGTCATTGCTGCAAGTCAGTGAGTTTATTTGCAAGTTCCAATCCGGGGCTATCTCTGTCCCCCCATGGCTAATAGTGTGCATGCATGTGTGTTTGTGGCATGAAGCAAAGACAGAGTAGAAGAACTGGAAAACATTACTTATTTTCTTTCTACCTAAATGGGCATGTCAACGAAATCAAGCACAAAAGAGCCTCTTTGTGGCTGGGGTTTCCTGGCTGTAGCCCCAGAACCCAAGAACCCAAAGCTGTATTCCCAGGTGGCCTCTCCTAATTTGCTAAATAACCTTGGGCAAGTCACTTAACCTTCCCAAACAGCTTCTCCATCTACAAAGGAGGGTGCAGAGAGCTGTTTCTTCCCTGCTTCTTGGGGGAAGTTGTGAGGATTAATGACCAGAGAAAGGCAGTCAAGGGTCTGGAGTTTCTTTAAGAAAAGTGCTGCTTACCCTTGGATGAGAGTCATAAAAATAAATAGAATGAATACACATCAGCAATGCAGGCCAAAGTCGCAAGGGCTCTGTGTCCTGTGGGTTTCCACATTTTCTGTTCCTCAAAGAGGATTGGCAGGGACCAAACAAAACAAAAATACCTAATAAAGCCTTTGTTTGACAAAATTCTCACTGGATTTTTATCTGATTCGTCTGCGTCGACAGATGAAATGATTTTAAACGTCCTGAAAGAACTGAAAGGAAAACACGGCTCTGCCCGAAGACGCTGGGTATCCCTGCCCAGCTCTTCACCGCACGGAGAGAAGAGAACTCCTCTGACAATTAGCCTTCTATTTTGGTGACAGTAATTATCACCATTAGGGGCTTTGCTTTCCCTCTTATGATGAAATATATATGCATGCTGCAAAGGCCCCATCTGAGGACGATTTGGGCAGAACCCAAAATGCAGGGAGAGGATCGATTTTAACCTACTTTAAAACATTTGATCTAATTTGATATTTCTAGTTTTCAACGGCTTACAGCAAATAGATGAAAATAAATGTCTTGTCACATGTTGTGCTGCGGACTATGCCTTTTGGTTTTCAAAGACTCCGGAAAACAAGAGGAGAATCCTCTATCAGCTGTCTCTGATGCCTCAGGACTTTCCAGCTGTCACTGTTCAAAGGTCTATTTTTTGGAGTCTTGTGGAATGACCAAGTGGATTATTTGCTCTAAAATGCTGTAAGTGATCTGTTTTCCAGAGTCCTTTGGCTATCATAGTTAAAAAGGGATGGGGCAGAGAGGGGAGTAGCAATCCCTCTCGCGTATTTGTTGGTGCATATGCATTTTTTGTGTGTATGTTCAGGGCAAGCATCTTCTTCTGATATTTGAAGAGGAGGAAGAACAACAAATAAGCATGGATTGTGCTGCTGCTAGATTTCTTTTCTGAAGTCTAATTATTGTAGTGGCCCATCCCTTGATTAAGGCTTTTCTCTCTAAATAATTAATTTGCCTTTATGCAAGTGTGTTCGCCTCTTACAAATCTTAACACTGAGGACCCAGGCTCAGCAAACCTACTTTCAAGCACATAAATAATTGCCTTGGAACAATTAACAATTAACCTTGGTAAAAGGAGGGCTAAACATTAGTATACAGCATTAATTCAAAACAGATATTAGCTGTTTGGAGTTAGAAAATGTCATAAACACATATACTTTTATAAACCTTCATGGTTGATAACTGTAGTTTGCTGGAATATGTTAGCCAGTACAAAGGAAATGGTCCCAATGTAAATATTTAGCCAATTGGCTTCAACCTATTTCACAAGCATCTATGTCAACCAGTCTTTTTTTTTTTTTTTTTTAAATGAAGGCCCTGGAATCAAGAAGAACCAGGATGGAGAATAATAAACAACTTGTTAGGTTTCCTCACTCCACCTGTAGCGAGTGGCATATTCACAGGTTAAGAATTTGAGTGTGAAATACACGTAAGTACAATCCCATCCACAGGGCTGATGAATTCATGGTGGGCAGGGATTTCTGTAAAGAAATATGCTGAGAGAACATCTTGATTTCCTACACTTTGTCTCTCCCCACCATTGAGTAACAGAATGTTAAAATGCTGCGCCCACCTGGGTCACTTTTCAATGAGGGAAAGGAGGGCTGGACGGTGCTCTCCCAAAGGAGCTAGGAATAGAGCAGGACTGGGACAGACGGCGTTCCCACACAGGGGTTATGGGGTGGTCCTCCATTCCCAGGGTCCCCTAGCCAACAAACTCTAAGCTTTCTGTTATCCTCATAAAACTGACCCTTTCACACCAACTCCCTCAGGTCAAGAGTTTGACTTCAATATCAGCGGATGCTATTCTTAATTCTCATTGATTTTCTGACATCTTGGGGTTCAGCTTTGTTGTGACCTTGTTCCCCAGCTCAAGTTTGAGGTGACCATTATTACCCAAAGGCCGTATGTGCTGGAAGTATTCTAGGTCACACATTTAAAGAAGATCAGTTCCCACTCACAGCTGGCACAGCTGGTCAAGCCCTGTCCCTCCTACTAGTTATCAAACATCTGATGTTAGATTTTCTCTTTAGGTCCCTGTCCCCAAAACTACTTTGGTGTTTGTGATTTCTACTGTAGCAGAATCTCTTTCTTCTTGTACTTACAAAGTGGGGGCTGCCTCCAAGTGCTTCATACTTTTTTTTTTTTTTTTTTGCATTGATGGATTTGGCCTTCTATTTTCTGCATTTGTTTTGTTATTGTTGATGTCGTCCTTATAAACTGAAATCCCAGAGGAATGTGCACCAGGCAGATTCACCAGACCTATGTGTTGAAAGAATCCACAGAAGATTTTTCTCTGCAGAAGAACTTCCCTTTTGCCACTGGAGTCAATTCTTAAAGACAGGAATGGGGGTATCAGGGTAAAAAGTCACAGACAGAACCTTGACATTGGGCACATTTCCGCAGGCTCCACAATTTTTCAACAGGCCAGCTCTCAGGAAACAATTCTGTTAGTATTCTTGGTAAACTCACCATTGTCATAAGTGGTTTTTAGCTGGTCTGTATCAAGAGCAAGGCAAGTAGAGAAGCAGAATACGTTTCCCTGGAACAAACTGTACCTCAAAACGGTGTTCCCAGCAAGAGAAAGAGATGGATGGCATGTGGGGTGGGGGGAACAACCGGGATAGCAGAGAATTGTCAGCATTGCTTGGTATTGATTGTGTACCTACCTGTGCTGGGCAGCCAAGGAAAAGTAGGGGTGGGGGGTGGGGGGATCAGAAGGCAAAGGGATGGGGCATTTTGGAAACTTTGTAAATGGTTGTATTCATAGAAGATAGCTCATGAGTCTGGAAATAAGGTCTCAAAAAGGGGAAGGGCAAGTGGACTCTCCCAGGCCCATAATTTCAAGGTACTCCTTGAATACCTGAAGTGATAGGTGAGGAAATAGTTGGAGGGTGTGGATTAAGAGTGTATTTGATGGTGGTCTGCCTGCTCTAGAGAGAGTGATTTTTTGGCTGTTTGTTTCCTTGCCTTTTTTTTTTGTGTGTGCCAGATTGCATGTTTGAAATTTCCTTTTTTGATCTTTAAATAGTCCTGGGGGAAACACTTATAAGGCAGACAAGATGCTTGCAAACTTTTGTATATTTCATTAAAAAATAAATATTACAGGGGAGGTTGTAGACCGGATCAGTTGTTGTAGTGTAATTAGCTAAGCAAATCCCCCTTTCCCTCTGCCATGATTACAGTGAGGTCATTCACCTTAGTTTGTCTATCAGTAAATTGCGAATGCTACATTTTACCAACTAGCTGACTTGATACTTAAAAGGATTTTAAGCATCCCTAGAACTCCACGTTATATTATAATAAGATTTATAGCTCTGTACATTTTGTGCAGTGATAGAAAGTTACTGCTCTATGTCATCATTATTCTGAAATCTTCAGGTCTTTGCAATAATTCAAGACTTTGACAATGAAGGATTTAGCCAAAGAACATGGCATATTGCTCTGTTCTTATTCCGGGTAAGGTTTTGAATTAATGCAATTGAAATTTTAAGAAATCATGCCTATATTTTCCTAGTATCAGGGCACAATTATTACATTTTTTGTACATCTACTATATATCTTAGCTCTTTGTGAACAGTTTAAAAATGTGCATTTTCTATGGTTTCTCCTAACTAGGTTTTGGCAACTTATTACTAAAGCACCATCAGTGTCATTGAACAGCTGCCAATCAACATTTTCCAATAAGCAGCCAAGCATGAAAGGCCAGATTTACTCACGTGACAGAGATGGTCACCGTGAGAAACATGTGCAGTGCATTGTTTTTAAAGGTAGCTTTACTCCTCTAGAGAGGACAGCTGAGTCTCAGATATTTCTTGAAATCTTACTGTAGATTCCCCAATACATTGCTAAATAAGATGAAAAAAATTCTTAGGAAATCCACAGATTTCCAATCAAATAATAGTTTTATGCCTGTCATTTGGAAACACATTCTGATGGTTATGCTGATTATTGAACAGGTGAAAAAAGCCTTTTTAAAAAGCAACGTATTATCAGGGCAAGGGAAGTAGCATTCATTGAATACCTACTGTAAACCAGGCATTGTGCTAACTGCTTCCCCAAATTGTCAGATAACATGCTAATTAGAAGGTCATGGCATAGTGTAGTGGTAGAATTGTGTCTCCCCCACAAAGACATGTTCCAATCCTAGCTCCCCAATACCTATAAATGTGACCTTATTTGAAAATAGGGTTTTTGTAGATTTAATCAAGTTAAGGTGAGGCCATACTGAAATAGGATGAACCCTGACTTCAATGACTGGTGTCTTTATAAGAGAATTTAGAGGGAGATTAGATACAGAGAGGCACAGGGAAGAAGGTCATGTGCTGGAACATCCTGGTTCCTGCTGAGTGATGCCGATACAAGCCAAGGGTTGCTAAAGATTGCCAGAGACCACCAAACACAAGGAGAAAGGGGAGGAAGAACCTCCCTCAAAGCCTCTAGAAGGGACTAACCCTGCTGATGTCTTGATTTTGGACTTCTGACTTCCTGAACTGTGAGATAATAAATTTCTGTTAAGTCACCCAGTTTGTGGTACTTAACTGCTACGGTAGCCCTAGCAAACTAACTCACTTGGGTGCCATGATATTACTTCAATTTAACATACAAGAAACTTGCCCAAGATCATTTAGTTATTGATGGGTGCTGGATTCAAATCCGGACCTGATGCCAGGGTCTACATACTTTTCCCAGCTCCTGCCAGATCTCTGTGCACATGACATTGAAACTTGACCTCTTCTCCTTGTATTCTTAGCTCTTTGGGAACAAATGTTTTGCCCTCATGTCTGCAGGGTGGGGGATGATGCTGTAACTCACTGGGCTGTTTTTAGTACATGAATAACAAAGACCCCAAAGACAGCAGCCAACTCCTGGCATATCACAAGAGTGTCCCTTATGACAGCAAAGTGATGTGAAATTATGCATGAAGTGGTTAAATATTTGAAACATACCAACTAGACTAATTGAATTTTCCATCTTTGATGAGCTCTATAAAGATGTTTGAATTGCTAGGACAAATAGCAGATCCCTGGAAGATTACTCTTACTTTCAGATGTCAGTTATTTTGTTTTTTAGTTTATACTGCCTCCCCCAAAAGATTTAATTTTTGTTTCCTAAAACCCAAAAGATTTAATTTTTGTTTCCTAAGACCCATATAAAAATTTAATATCCAATTAACCTTCTGTAACCTCTGCATGATATTAGTTTTTTTGGAAGCAGCTATCCATAAAATAGTAAACTGAATGTGGTTCTTGTTGGTGTTAGCAATTTTTCTGAATCTGAGTAAATTCAGAGCATTTGATCTTGACAAATGAGGACAAATTTTCTAGTTCCAAGAGTTGCTAGAGGTGGTTGTTTTTCCTCTAAATGAGTGGACCGCAGTACAAAGACCCAGACACATAGGTCGTGCTTGAAACACAAACAGACATCAGTGCTGGTGAGGAAGAAAGGAGTATCTAGCACAGGAGGACTCTGGGGGCTGTGATTTCTCCCCACATGGAGAGTGGATAAGTCATCTGATGGTGTAGGAGGGTAGGAGGGATGAGGTCTTTCTGATAACTTTATGAAGTCCAAGATAACCAGGTCTTTTTTTGCCCATCAGTGGGGCTCAGCAGGAACCAGGATACTCTGTCTAAACAAATTCCCACCTCTTTTAAAACTTACAGAAAAAACTTTTTGGGGACACAACATTGGCTACTAGCTTCAGACTGGTGTACTATAATCAGGTTGTATCAACAAGTATATCTTCCAGGCTATAAGCTTCGGTCATTGTAGGAGACAGACCATTTACCAAAAAAGAAAATCTTGGAATAGAGTGGCACTTGCTCAGAGGATCTCAGGCTCCACAAAAAAAGTTTCATGGGGACCTTGCCAGAACAATGGAGGTATAGAATTTGTAATCTTTTATTTCTCAACCCAACTCATCCCTGTATGCACCATGGAAACTCTACTGATCACATATTTGACCATATTCTATCTCCTTTCAGACAGCTCTGCCTAGAGCACCATGTTTTCCCTACTGATCCCACAGTTTCAAGAAAAAGGGCAGGGAGGTGTCACCTGGTCTTTTCTCCAGTAGTCTGTGGGCTAGTCTTTGACACTGTGAGTTGAGGATCGCAAAGCACTGCTCTACATTAGGGGTAATACATGAGGCAGAGCTGAGAGTGGTGATATCAAGGTCCCTGGGAAGAGCCCCTTGGAATTCTGGGATGGGGCAAGTTAGCTTGTGAATCAGGAGCTTCTAATCTGCTTTTTCCTCTTCCTCCAGCAGAGAATGGTTTCTACTCCCTTCATGGTAAACATTGTCAGATGAGGCTCTCCCTAGATAAACAAACCTTAATCTCTTAGTATCTTTATAGTGTAAGTGAAAAATAGAAGAAAAGTTTTTCCTGGTCAATATTTTCTTCTTTCCCCATTATGAGATAACAGATTCTTTGCTCAAAAAGCACAGGTATTTCCAAATGCAGTGAGGGGAAAATGCTGTCTGTTCTACTTCCCTCTTCTAGAATGTTTCTCTATATTCTCTTTCTGATATCATCCTCCATTCCCCATGCTTGACTCTTATCTGTTTTTTTGATTTGGAATAATGTTTTTGAACTTGAGACAAGTATAGAGAATAGTCAAACAAGTACCCTTACCCACTTCCAAGGATTAATAAACATTTGCATTTTGCTATATTCTTTCAGATTTTCTCTTACAAAGCTTTATTGGGATATAATTCACATACTCTGCAGTCTGTCTATTTAAAGTATAAAATTCAATGACTTTGGATGTATTACATTCTTTTTAAAAATTATGGCAAAACATAAAATAAAATTTTTACTATTTTAAGTATACAATTCAGTGTCATGACTTATATTCATAATATTGTACAACCATCACCACTTGTCAAAACTTTTCTATTACTCTAAACAGAAACTTTGTAACCATTGGACAATTTCCATTCTCCCTTTCCCTTGACCCTGGTAATCTCTAATTTACTTTCTGTTTCTAATAATTTTCTTGTTCTATATATTTCATATAAATGGAACCATACAACATTTGCTCTTTTGTGTCTGACTTATTTTACTTAGTAAAATGTTTCCAAGATCCATCTATGTTGTAGCATGTATCAGAACTTCATTTCTGTTTATGGCTAAATAATATTCCATTCTATGTATATACTACATTTAAAAAATACATCCGTTGATGGACCCCTGGCTTGTTTCTGTCTTTTGCCATTGTGAATAATGTTCAGTAAACGCTGGCATACAGGTATCTGTGCAAATCCCAATTTTCAATTCCTTAGGGTATATAACCAGATTTGGAATTGTTGGGGCATATGTTAACTCTATGTTTAGCTTTTTGAGGTATTGCCAAACTATCTTCTATTGCAGCTTTACCATTTTTCATTCCCACAAGCAATGTTTGAGGGTTTCAATTTCTCTCCATCTTCACCAACACCTATTTTCTATTCTTTTTGTTTTTGCTTTTTAAAAAATAGCCATTTTATTTGGTGTAAAATGAAGTATCCATTGTGGTCTTGATGTGTACTCCCTAATGAGTAATGATTGTTGAGTGTCTTTTTATGGGTTTACTGGTCATTTGTATGTCTTCTTTGAATAAATAATTAAATTTTTTCTTAAAATTGTGTTTTGTTGCTGTTGAGTTATAAGAGTTCTTTACACATTTTGGATGTTAAAATCTTATCAGATATATAGTTTCCAAATATTTTCTCCCTTCTTGTAGATTATCTTTTTATTCTCTTGATAATGTCCTTTGATGCACAAGAGTTTTAAATTTTAATGAAGTCCACTTTATCTATTTTTTTGTTCTTGCTTTTGGTGTCTGTATCTTTTTTAAGATAGGAAATAAAATGTAACTGATAAAGATGCTCCTTCTATACCTGTCCCCAGTCTAGCTCCCTCTCTCCTCAGAGACTACCATTATCATGAATTCGGTGTGACATTTCCTAGCCATGTTTTACACCTTTAGTACACACATGCACATAAATAATAAATAGCATTCTCTTCTGTGCTTTTAAAATTGTACATAAATGGTATCATTTTTTCTTTCTGTACTTTTCTCTTTGAGCCCACATTTGAAACCAATTCATGTTGGTTCATATTGACTTATTTTCATTCATTTTCCTTGCTACAATGTATTCAATCAAGGGATTAGGGAATGATATTTAAAATATTTAACAACTGGCATGGCTCCAGCACCAACCAACACACATGGGTGCTCAATTTAAACAACAGTACCTATGGTTACCTGTGAACACCTATGTGTGCCTGCACACACCTATGTGCACCTGCATACACCTGACTGGATACCAGCCTAGCTTCCAAACTTTATTTACCCATTCCATTATTGTGGAAATTTAGATTGTTTCAACTTTTTTTTTGACTATTATAGATGATACTGCTAAAATACTCTTGTCGCCATCTCTTCTTGCACATGTGTGAGAACTCTAGGATACATACTTAGGCATGGAATTGATGGGTGGTCTGCTACACACATGTTGCATTTTATTTTTTCCTGTTGTATCAGAATTGTGGCTAAGGCCTCAAGATGAGGACAAAAGATGTTAAGTTCCCCACATTCCATGTAACCACCATGATGTCACAGCAGTTGTGACCAGCTACCTCCCAGGAAGGCATACTGAGAAGCACCAATGCTGAGAATGGGTTTTTTCTCTAACCACATCCTCTCAAGTCAACCTAAGGGGAGAACAGGCAGAGAGGAGGGGTTTTGAGGAGGGTACTGTGTTCACTAACAGAAAATAGTCCATCCTTTTACACGACCACAATATTCTCTATGAAAGGTAAAGAAGGAAGACCAAAGACAAACACTGAGAAAGGTTTTCTGGGCATCTGTCAGAATCATTCTCCTTTCCTTTCATATATAAACTAAATCAGAGTCCTCTTTCATGGGAAATTAGGTGACAACTTGGACCTTTGGAGTGTCTGATGCTACCAGGGGATGGAGGAGGCAGGAGAGAAGACAGGACTGCAACAGGAGCAGCTGTACTCTCACCATTTAGCTTGGCAAATATACCACGGTTGAGTAACATAAATCGAGGGGACACCATGGCACAAGTTTGGACTTGAGTCATCTTTGTGGGACTCCTACAAGGAGAAAGGTCCTTCTTTTAGGGGAAAGTCATCCTCTGTGGAGACACGGAGGCAGGGTGGAAGAAGTTAAGGCAGATTAAATCTCATGACAAACAACTACTCAGGACACAGGTTCCCATGGAGTCCTTGGAAGAATCCACACCAGTGCCCCATGATCACCCAGCATTTGGATGCTGTCATGTGGAGGAGATAAACAACTCACTGGCACGGGCCAGAGATGCAGCAAACACTACAGAGAGAAGACTGCAACCTCACCTAATCCCACAAAAAGGAGCTTAGCATTTTTTTCCCTTTCCTCTTCCCCCTGCAAATCTAGAGAAAGAGGAGGAAACGTGGAAAGGTGGTTCCTGAGAGTCTGCTGGCTGGGACCCACCTTCTCCTATAAGAAAGCCCAGCAGTAGCTTCAGCTGAGAGGAGAAAAACAGCTTTGCATCAAATGGAGGTTGAAGCTTTAAAACAATCAGGACAAACAAAAATGGATAAAAATTGGAGAATTTAGCTAAAGGTTTTTAAGGGAGACTGTTCCTCAGCTGGCAGGGAGACGCAACTCGGTATAGTTAAGGCATTTGTTGGAGAGGATCAAATCTCATAATGATTATAACCCAATGAGACTCCACTGTTCAATAAACTAGTGAAACTTGAGAAACCTGGGGTACAGGGAGCCACCAAGGTGCTCGACAATGGGGAACTAATTATCTGGCCCCCAACACTGCGGAGAATGAAGGCTCCGTGGGTGATCTAATGGGTGTACAGTGATGTCTTAGTGTTGTTTTTACTTGTTTAATCTCCTTTTTTATTCATGAAAAGCATTAATCTGGGGGAAATAAATTTAAGAAAACAGCCTGATCAAAACCCAAGAAAACTGCCAAAAGAGTCATCACTTTATAAATGAATTCATTTTCATTTTCACAGAGAAATTAGTTAGCCCCAAGATATTAAGACTGAAGTAGTCAAGAAAACTTAGCCAGTCCAACATTTAATCCTGGCTCCTCAGGATCCCTAAAAAGGTCTTTCTCCTTCCCATCTGGCCCTGTCCTCTCAGTGGTGGTCAGAGGCATCCGATGATATGAGCCTGCGGCCCGGGGAGGCCCAAAGACTCAGAAAACCACACCAGGCCCTACCTTCTGTGACCTTTTGTTCAGAACCCTCTTGCTCAGGTCTCCTGCTCTCAATTTTCCATCCGTCTGCCTTGTGCAGGTTCTGTGTCTCTGCCTGTGCCTAGCTTCTTCAGATGGACAGCCAGTTGGATGGTCAGCCTGGTTTTACATGGCAATTTGCCTCTGTGAGGGTGGCTCACAGCTGCAGCCCAGGCTGGGACTACATCCTGTCTCCTCCCCCATCTTGTCATCATCCCCCAGAGTCCGGTGTACGGGAGAATGGTTGAACCCACCTTGAATCCACAGTAAGAGAGTTTGAACACAGCCTGCATGCAAGCCCCCCTACCTTTTATTTTTAATTTAACTGGATAGACTTGCAGGCTAATTGTTATCCTGCCACCCTCAGCTGACAGCCTGTATCAGGGGAACAGCCCTTGAAGGTAAAAAAGCATTTCAGCTGGATTTAAGTAATAATGCGTTGCTCACAAACCTGCACAAGTTGCAGTTTGATGAAAATTACAGTCAAACCTTGTGTTGTAAACTGCTGTTTACTGGAGAAAAGAAAAAAAAAATCCTGTAAGATATAGAAATAGTATGTGAGACAAGCTGGCAGGGTGCTAGGAATCATTATGATGTGTAAAGAATTCCTTGACAATGACGGATCACCTCGGGAACATCTGAGCGGGGCCTTTTGTTTATCTTCACTTGCTTTTGCATTTATGTCATGTCTTTCACTTGGGGGTGAGATTTCGTCTTTGAAAGTTGAAACGATTTTTAATTCCAGAAAGGTTTACTTGGTTTTCATGAACTTGTTTCTGGAGTCCCCTCACCCCACCCCCACTACACCCCTCTTCTCTTTCCCTCTCTCCCTCCATTCCAACTGTGGTGTGTCAGTCCTGGATACCATATGCAAAATGATTAAGCCAGTGTCGTTTTCCAAGTTGAAGTTGTTAATGATTAGCGCTTCCTAAATCAAACAGAATCACTGATTGCTATTGCAGGACATCCGCCACTTGCTTGGGATCCAAGTTCTGCTGCCATGTTGGTGCCTGAGCAGGAGTTGGGAGATTTGTGATGTGTCCTCCCAACTTAATCATTGCTGTTGCCCTCAAAGGAAGAAGAATGGCAACTTTCATCACCAATTCGTGTTTCTTAAGCTCCGACTGGGTGTGTGGCAGTGTGCAGTCACAGAGGGGATTTTGACAATTAGCAGGAGCCGCTGTCCTTACTCTCCTCAGCTATGATAATTAATGCCTTAGGACGTTTTTATGAGTTGGTATGCGCCTGGCACAAGACACACAGTACTGAGCGCGTCAATTACACATGGCCCTTTGAAAAGGATGGGAGATTTAACAAAGAGGCCATTTTGTCCATTTGGCTTGTAGATACACCAGCAGGTAATTTGAAATATTGGTGAAATAAAATTAGTGAAGGTCTGTTTGCCAATCAGCCACTACTCAGTCATCTGTCCAATGGTATGAGGACCAGCCTCACTGCTGTGTCACTCTACCTTTCAATTTCTGCTCTTGGTGAAGGATCAGGACACGAGTTGGTGATCTCTGTGTGTAATGTGAGTGTCTTTTAATCTCCACACCCTGCCCCCAAGCCTACCCTGGAAAGATTCTGATGTGCTTAAAATTTTTGTTTGTTTGTTTGTTTTCTTGAGTTGGAGTCTCACTCCCCCAGGCTGGGGTGCAGTGGCACACTCATGGCCACCACAGCATCAACCTGCTGGGCTCTGAAGATCCTTCTGCCTCAGCCTTCCAAGTTTCCGGAACTACAGGCGTGTGCTACCATACTTGGCTAAGTTTTTTTATTTATTGTAGAGATGAGATCTTGCCAAGTTGCTTGGACTGGTCTTAAACCTGCAGGCTCAGGCAATCCACTCACCTCGGCCTCCCAAAGTGCTAGGATTACAGGCTGAGCCACTGAGCCTGGCCACTTTAAATTTCAAAAAACTTTAAAATTTTCTTTTTAAATCAACTTTCTCAGGTTGGAAAATTTTTTTAAATTTTATTTTAAGATAATTTCAAATTTCAAGAATAGTTACAAGAGTAGTATAAAGAACTCCTGTATACCTCTTATGTATCTTCACCAATTGTTAACATCTTGTCCTATTTTATTATTCTCTCTTCCTCTCTCTTTCTTTACCATACACACATGCACACAATTGTTTTTCTTAACCATTTGAAAGTAAGTTGCATACAGTCCCCTTGTTCCTAAATACTTTAATGGGCATTACCTAATAAGAAGAATTCTACTTTATATAACGATAGTATTATCAAATTCAAAATGTTTAACATTGATATAATATTTTAATGTAAACTTAGTCCATATTCAAATTTTATCAATTGTACTGAATTTTATTCACCCCAAATTCATATATTGACATCCTGTCCCCCAAGTAAAGGTATTTGGAGAGAGGAGCCTTTGGGAGATAATTTAGTTTAGATAAAGTTATTTGAGTGGTGTCCTGGTCTGATGAGATTAGTGCCCTTATGAGAGGAGACACTGGAGAACTTGCTCTGTCTCTTCCTGTCATATGAGCACACAGACGGAAAGTGGCTGTTTGCAAACCAGGAAGAGAGCCTTCACCAGGCCAGACCATGCTGGCACTCTGGTCTTTAATTTCCAGACTCCAGAACTGTGAGAAAATAAATTTCTGTTGTTCAAACCACCCAGCCTATTTTGTTATGACAGCTAGATCTGACTAATACACGTCTCAATAATTCCCTTTATAGTATTTTTTCTAGCCCAAGATCTAAGCATGAATCACATATTGCATTTACTTATCATGTCTCTTTAGTTGTCTTTAATCTAGCACAGTTCCTCAGCCTTTTATTATCTTGTCTTTTATGACATTGGCATTTTTGAAGACCATAGGTCAGTTGTTTTGTATATTATCCCTTGATTTGGGTTTGTCTGATGTTTATTATTAGATTCAGGTTGTACATTTTGAGTAGGAATTCTACATAAGTAGAATTATGTTTATCTCAGTGCATCATAACAGGAGGCACATGATGTCAGTTTGTCTCATTTTCAGCAGCATTACCTAAGGCAGGTTTTTGTTAAAAGCTTGTAAACTCACTTTTAAAAAAAGCTGTCAGTATAGCTGGCTAGTATGCAGTGTTGAAGACCTTGAATCCCAGCTCTTAGGATTAAGAAGCAATTAGCAACATGCAATGTTGTGTCTGACCCTTGATATTGACCTGTTATGCCTGGAAGTGATCTCCTCTGCTTCTAACAGCAGCACAAACCCAATAGCTCCCAAATAGGACCATTTTGAATATGACTGATGGTATAGGAACGTTTCACTTCCTCCTTCATCCTTCTCTCCATTCACATGCACTGAAATATTATTATTTTTGATGGACTTGAGCTTCCTTATCTGTCAAGCAAAGAGGCTGATTTTGATGACTCATAAAGTTCATCCCAATGTCTACTCTTCTCAGGAATACAGGTAAAGCAACTAGAATTTGTAAAGCATCGAGCTTGGGATTTAAAAAATAGAAATAATACACTAGCAAGAAAGAAATGATAAAAGAAAAGCTGTGCCTCAATGTTTAGCAGCCAGGGAGGGAGGGTTCCAAGTCAAGGGTTATCTCAATACAATTTAGAACTGTTCTTTGGTGTCTCTCTGTTTTGTTGACCAACAGAATGCTTCACAGGAGATTATATCTTATGCTTCAAAGGACAAAGAAAGAAGTTCTCATTTTATGAAATTTTAAAAGTAGCTACTTCTGGAACATAGAACACTTTAAAATCTAAATTATTTTCTACTTTCTTGTTGGAGATGAACTGAAATATCCTCTACATCTTCTATTCAGGAAAATGTTTGACATTTGAATTTTTTTGTTTGTTTATATGGTGTTTTAGGTTTTTCCTCTTGGATGAAAACTTTGGTTTATTCATTTTAAATCAGAGCCTAAACTGCCATTCAAGGCTTGTGGCAGGCTTTCTTGGTGATTTTGGAGACAGCCAGTTAATGGGTTGTTCCCTGATGACTGCCTGGTTCCAGTATAAGAAGAACCCAATTTAATTTCAGAACAACTTCAGCTCAGGGCCAGAGCAGGACTAAGAAAGGATAACTACTTGTCTTAGAAGAAGTTCTGGAAAAAAGTGTCAATATGTCACTGAGAATAAAGCAGATAAACGAATACTAGGCATTTGTGCAAACTCATTGCCTCTGTAAAATGTTAGAAATGGATTTTCCACATAACTATATTAGAGCAGAGCAAACTGAAGTCCAAGAGGTTGTCTTGCTCAACATCAAAAAGCTAGTAATGATAACTACCACTTTGGAGCACTTATTATGTGCCTTGCCCTTTACATATGTTATCTTTAATTCTTACAGCACCCCCATGATGTATTATGACTCTTATTTAGATGTTAAAAGTCAGACTGAGAAAAGTTAACTAAGTTGTCCATGTTTACCCAGCTAGTAGGTAGCAGAACCGTGGCTTGAACCATATATTAATATTAAACTGCATGCATCTTCCTGTACCACACCATTGGTAAGAGAGGTTCACCAGTGACAGATGTCTTTCACTCTCTTGTGAGAGATGTGTGGAAATTGTATGGACTGATACTATTTGAATTCTTCAAATGAACTTCCTTCTATCAGAGCACTTATTATATACTAGTTTTACCTATTGAATTTTCTGTCTGCCCCTCTACCTGACCACAAGTTACTCTGAAGCAAAAATCCTGACTTTTGTCTATGGTTGTACCTCATGCACCACCAGCACAGTGTCTGGAACATAGAAGATATTCAATACATGCTTGTTAGGAGGAAAGAAAGAGGGAGGGAGAAGAAGGAGGAGGAGGAGGAGGAGAGGAAATGGAAGGAGAAAGTAAAGAAAGAAAATGTAGAGAAAACAAATGGAGCTCTGACCTTATAGCATTATTAAGGTTTACTTCCTTGTTGCAAATTACAGAGGAACCTAATTTAGTGATTTCTCAGCACACACACACAGACACACGCACGGCATTACATTTTGGTTTTATCTACAGCAGAGAAAATAGAAAACAATCTAATTACTCAAAAATTAGTGGATGCGTAAGTAAATTAGGTATGTTCAGTCAATGGAAGAATATATAACTATTAAAAAATAATTGTTGCAAAAACTAGAAAGAAACACAGGGAAATGCATTGGATAGAATAGGATTACTGGTTTAAAAAAAAGCAGAATATAAAAATGTTGACATGTGCAAATGGATAAAGACAAAGAATGCACACACAGATAAGAGTTTTATTTTGTATGTCTTTAAATCCATTGGGACTACTATAATGTTAGGCACACAGTTAAAGTAAAAAATAAAAATAACAATGATTTACTGAGCATTTATGCTGATTTCCTATATGGAGTAAGAGGAATTGGATTTACCCTACTGCCTTAAACCACTAATGAAACAAACAAAATATAAGAAACAATGGTTTTCAAAAACTGGGAAACAGGCTACACAGTATAACAATTCCTCATAGCAGGGAAACAAACAAGGTAAACAAACAAATGATTGCCCCAGCTCACCACCTGCAGAGAGTTTCCAGGTTGCTGTGCAGAGAAGGAAAAGCCAAATAGAAGCTGAATAGAAACTCTGAGTTGAGGAGGCATAGTTGAGAATTAAGGAAGGCCAATACAACTATAATCCTCAGGGCAGAGTTACTAAGGGGGAGTGCTGCAGAAAGGGCCTCTGGAGGTCTGCAGGTATTCCCCCTGGAGTCTTCCACTGAGTATTGGCCAGTGTATACAAGTGAAGAAACTGTCACAGGCAGAGGAAAGAACCACTGAAAAGGAACAGGCCAGCATTAATTCATGTTCTCATTAGCCACAGTGGAAAGACCTTGCAAAACATGGCGTATTTTTATAGAGTGCTCAGGAAATTGTCTCAATAGTAGGAAAAAATATCTCTAGACACTGTTCTGGTCTGCCTAACAAATATTAAAAACAAGTTCTAGGACTAAATTGCTTTCAATTAACTTTATTGTATCTCAGGGAAAAAAAGCTCTAGAATGTTCAAGGAAACGTAAAAATATCTAGCAACCTCCAAAGTAAAATTCACAATGTCTGGCATCTGACAAAAAATTACCAGGCATGCAAAGAATTGGAAAATAAGTCTCATACTAAGGAGAAAAACAATTAATAACAATGATTCAGAAATGACACAGATGATAGAATTAGTATACACGAATTTTAAAACATTGTAACTAGAGTCCATAAGTTCAAAAAAACAGAGAAAATCATAAACATGCTAAGTAGAGGAAGATATAAGGTAATTTGAATTTCTAGAGATGAAAACTGTAATGTTTTTGTAGGGCAAGTACACTGAACAGAATTAACAGCAGACAAGACATTACTAAGGTAAGGATTTGTGAGCTTGAGGTTATAGAAATAGAAACCATCTAAAACAAAACACAGGGAGACAAAAGACTAAAATAAAGTGAATGTAGCATTCCTAAGCATTGAGATAATGTCAAGGATCTTGAAAACCATGTACTTGTAGTTCCTGAGGGAGGGGTAGGGATAAATAATACTTAAAGAAATAATGAATTTTCTAAATTATAAACTACAGACCTGCAAATCCAAAACACTCAGTCAACTTGCAAACCCCAAAGACCTGAAGAAGCCCATAAAAAGTCACCCAATTAAAGAATGCTTCAAAATAGTGATAAAGAGGACTTTAAAATAGTAATAAAATAGTAGTTGTAATAGCAGCCAGAGGAAAAAAGACAAAGGAGTAAATATAAGAATGGCAGCAAACTTCTTATCAGAAATAATGCAGGCCAGATGACAGGGATCAAAATCATTAAATACTAAACAAAAAGGCAGTCAATCTAGAATGACTGCAATAATACCCAGCAATAATATTTTGTTTTTTCTTTTTCTTTTTTTATTTTTGGGACAGAGTCTTTCTGTCACCCAGGCTAGAGTGCAGTAGCATGATCAAAGCTTACTATAACCTAAACCTTGAACTCCTGGGTCAAGCGAACCTCTTGCCCCAGCCTTCTGAGTAGCTGGGATTACTGTTATGCACCACCATACCTGGCTAAATTTTTTATTTTTTGTAGAGACAGGATCTTGCTATGTTGCCCAGGGCTGGTCTTGAACTCCTGGTCTCAAGTGATCCTCCCATCTTGGCCTCCCAAAGTCCTGGGATTCCAAGCATGGACCACTGCATCCAGCAGCAATAATATTTTTTAAAAACAGGTAAGATAAAATACTTTTCTAGACATACAAAAACTGAAAGAGTTTATTACAAGCAGATCTGTTCTATTAAAAAAAGTCAAAGGTCATCCTCAGGAAAAAGAAAAACCATACCTGATGGAAATCTATATACATGTTTAAAAAATAATAAAGAACACTGGCATTGCTTAATATGTGGACAAAAAATAATAAACTTTTTTTCTTTCTTATTTTTCTGAGAATTTACTGAGGATCTGCTAGTTGGTTTGCATACATAACTCATTCTTACTTTAACACTATAAGGTGGGAAATACTTTCCCAGTGTCACTGATGAGGAAACTGAGACTCAGTGAGCTCAAGACTCATCCTAGTGAGTGCAGAAGTCAGGATTGGTAGCCAAGCATCATTCCAAAACACATAGCAGATTCAATAAATAAAATCATATTGTTTGAAAATATGAATGAATGCCACAGCAAAAATCAAACCTGAAAGATACTATGGAATCTGACAGTCTCTAGGGCAATTCTTAAATTTAAAGTTTCTACATAATATTTCCCAGGGAAATAAGAACATGCATAAAAGTAGCTTTTGTTTTTAGTACAAGATGGTAGATTGAGCATTCACTGGAACATATGAGTCATACTCTCATTCCCAAACACAAGAAGGGAGTGTTAGTATGCCCGAAACTAAAAAGATCTCTATGAGAAAATATCAAGGTTAGGTAGCAACAGCAAGATGCCGCCATCCTGGTGGCCACTGGAGAAGTCTACTACTAAAAATATGGGTGCACAACTAAGAATCATTAAAACTTGAGGAAAACCAATGTCATGAAAAAGAGTGGATAGACAAAAAAGTAAGTAAAAGGACTTACATAGAAATAAAAAACATTAAAGTAGTCTGAACAGGAATTTAAAATAATTAGATTTAAAAATCCCCAGTGAGATAAAGAAAATAATTGCATTCAGGAAACAAGAAGAAGGAGTTCTAAAATAAGAATAAGATGTTATGAAAAAAAAAATTGCAGTCTTGGAAAGAAAACTCCTAATTTACAGGGAGGCAAAACTGTTTAGGTGTCAAAGGATAGTGTTTTTCAATTTTCGGGAGAAAAACAACTTCTCTAGTAGCTACAGTATATCCAACCTTATGAAAGATTTGAAAACTATAAAGTAAAAAATCATAAAGTTTCACTAGAATCAAATAGCTAAGGAGGCTCTAACAAAGGGTGCCTTCTTAATGTTTCTTCTCCCTGCTTCTGTGATGGGGGAGGGGGAATAAACAACAATTCAACAGGTAATTCTCCTGTGTGTTGTTTTCTCTTTTTAATAAATTATATGAAATATGACTGAAGAGGCAAAAAGTCTGATGGCCAATGGCATCATGGGCTCACATACTGATTGATCTGTGTAGTAGGAACAGTTAGAAGTGCTGTATGAAGTAGTTCCATGTTGTCCTTAATCCTTTTATCACGTTGGACTGTGCACATAAATGCACATGAAGCAACAAGCAAATGAAAGACTTCCTAGAATTTTAATGAGACCTCAAGTGAAGACTTTCAAGGAGGTCACTTCATGTCTCATAAATTAGCAAGAAGGAAAACAAACACAAAGGCAAAAAGTACTAAAGTTTCAGATCAAGCAGCTGGATTTAAACAAACTCAGACACAAGACGTCAGAGTTTTGAATTGATATTGGCTCTGAGGCAAGAATGTCCTCTCATCTGTGCTAAACAAACATCACCCAAGATGTGGAGAGCTGGAGCCAGTTGTATGATCATGGGATTTCTGGGGTTATTCTGGATAACTCCAGAATGCTGATGGCAGCTAGAGTGCACAGGCAGGTGAGGGAGGCATGAGCAATCCAGGCTGGGATACATCTGCACCCTGACATGCCTAGAGCCACCAAGGTTTATGGGACCTCACCTCCCATATGCTATCCTTGAAATGGGATTTTGATAAAGTTTCAGCAACTTGATAAAAGAAGATGATCCAAAAATATGGGAAAGACTTCTTCTTATGTGTCAGCTTGGGTCTGTTTTTTTACTAAAATAAAACAAGCCTGGGTGTGATGGCTTATGCCTATAATCCTAGCACTTTGGGAAGCCAAGGTAGGAGGCTCACTTGAGACCAGGAGTTCAAGACCAGCCTGGGCAACATAACAAGACCTCATTACATAAAATAAAATAGAAATATTGTGAAGAACTATTGATAGATCCTTTTAGGAATCTGTAAGCAAGCCTTTCCTGTGTGGTCTTGATATTAAAATGTCATCATGACTGCATAATGATAATCATATTCTAACTATTCTAGATAACAGGAGCAAGAAATAAACAATCAGAAATGGGCACAATCCATATTTTTCACTTGTATCTGCAAAACACTGGTCCCTATAAAATACTCAAAGGAAAAAAGAGTTTTATAAACCAACAATTTGAGCAATGCCATAAGAAT
Source organism: Carlito syrichta (assembly GCF_000164805.1). NCBI lineage: Eukaryota > Metazoa > Chordata > Mammalia > Primates > Tarsiidae > Carlito > Carlito syrichta. The sequence continues at coordinate 1,455,697 of NW_007253822.1, read as the reverse complement.
CTTCCTCAGAAATTCAAGATTCATATCTGAATATTAAATGCCCAAGAAATTGTGAACTCTGTCAAGTCTAGCATTTCTGATACTTATTTATCCATGAATCTATTTCTTTCTTTTTATTGATCTATCAATCTATCGATCTATCTGATCTATCTATATCATCTATCTCTACTTATCCATCCATCCATCTATATATCTATCTATCTACCTTTCTATCCATTCATTCATTCATTATACATGATTCTACCTCATGGAACTAATGTTCCACAGAGCACACTTTGGAAAACATGCGATGATAGACTCTCTTTTGTTCTTATTCTCACCTCTGTGATACTTTCCTCAATTCACAAGCCCAAATGACCCACTCAGGCCTCTATATTCCAATGGAATTTTCCAAAAATCACTTATGAGAGGGTACCCCCAAAACCCTGGAATTATCCTTTGGAGGGCAGGCTCCTTGTAGTACACTCAAAATTTGTTCCTCTGGATCAAATAATCAACCGAAGTTTTTATTGAAGTTTTGAGAAGGCTGCATCACAATTTGTGGAAGAAATGTCCTGAATTGTGGCAAACAGGTGACTGGTTCTTCTACCATGACAGTGCACCTGCCCACACTGGGCTGGGTGTTCAGCAGTTTTTGACCAAAAAAGGCATGATCCCTGTCCCCCACCCTAACTATTCACCCAATCTCACCTTGGATGACTTTTTTCATTTCCTCAGATGAAAAAAGTCTTCAAAGGGAAACGTTTTGCAATATGGAAGAGGTGAAACAAAAAACAGCAGAAGCACTCAAAGGCGAGTTCAAAAACTGTTTTGAGCAGTGGAAAAAGCATCTTGATAGGTGTTTTGCATCAAATTGAGAGTACTTTGAAGGTGACTGAAGTTTAAACATGTAAGAATAAATACACAATTAAAAAAATAAATTCCTGAGTTTTTTTGTTCCCCTCTCATATGAGAAGCATAATGAAATTAAATGAAAATTTGAGGAATAAATTTGATGACTATAAAAGCTAATAGTATCTATGTATCTACTCAGACTATACACTTCTCCAGGTATGAGATTTTTAAAACTTATTTTAATATTCTGAGCACTGTGTATTATTAAATATTTGTTCAATCACATACCATATAGGTGAGCCTGGCATGGCTACCTATGTGCTAGAGATACCGTATAATACCTCAGATAAGAAAATGAAAATATTTTCCTCATTTCTCTCTAATAGTTTTAGAGAGAAATGTATTTGTATGTTTTGCTTAAGCCAGTACTTACTTGTCTGAAACAACAGAGGACTTGTAGGGGGCAGGAGGAAGGGTGAGAGGAGTAAACATTGAAACCCCAGATTATCCTCACACTGTGACATAGACATTTTGTTGTTGCTATTTTGCTGAGTTGGGGGTCTTACTCTGTTGTCCAGGCTGGAGTGCAGTGGCATGATCACAGCTCACTGCAGCCTCAACCTCCTGGGCTCAGGCCATCCTTCCACCTCAGCCTCCTGAATAGCTAGGACTACAGTCGCGCCACCATCCCCAGCTAATTTTGTTATTTTTTTGTAGAGAGTAGGTCTCGCTATGTTACCCAGACTGGTCTCAAACTTCTAGGTTCAAGCAGGCCTCTTGCCTTAGCCTCCCAAAGTGTTGGGATTACAGGCAGGAGCCACCACGCCCAGTCTCCACTAGACATTTTAACAAAGCTGATTCTGGTCAAGGTATGTAAATTGGAAGGGATAGCAACTCATCAAATGAACTCCAGTAAAAAGAGTGCTATGGAAATGATACAGATGAAGAGGAATCTTAGAGAGTCTAAATTCCAGTATGTTTAGCTGAACGGTTAAGTCCTTAGGCTGCTGTTCTTGCTTACTTTCTCTGGTGCTAATCAGTCTCTCATCTTTGCTTTTCCCTACACAAGCTCGATCCTCCTGCACACCACCTTTGTCTGTGGGCTCAAGTTTCTGCTTCCCCATGATTACGGCTTACACTTTGACTTAGACTGGAGCCAACTCTGACTTTGCCTTGATATGAGTTTTGAGAGCAAGAGCACATCATTCTTTGATTACAGTGTCTGCCCCTTCATTCAAACTGTTAAGGACAAATCAAGAACCGATTCCCCACATGTGTGAGCAGGGCAGTCTACGGGAGAAGAGAGGCCACGCATGGCTAGAAAAGGGACATATCGACCCCTTTCCACCACCACTGTGTGCCTTACCCGCCAGACACACTTGTTGTAAAGATGTCCATAAGTACCAACACGAATTCGTTTAGTCTCTTTGAAGATTTGTACCCCTAGTTCTTAAAAAGAAGTAACATAGTACTAGAAAAGTAGCAGTTAATAAGGGTTGAGGGAGGCAAGGAGCCCTTGGTATTCACTAAATGAAATAATTAGTCATTAAGTAATAAAAAACTAACATAGTTTAAGAAAATCATATTAAAGCACATTTTTGTTATTTTTCAACTCCCATTGCTTAAAATGAGACAAAAGGATTTTAGTTTAAACAGATTGCTTTATCTGTATACATAGGATCCTCATAGGTCTAAGAGTGAGGGGTCTGTCTAAAAGTGGCCTATTCTGAAAAGTTACCTCCCACAATCCCACAAGTTGGTTTTGAGTGCTTTCAAAGCATATGTATTTGGTAAAAAATAAAATTCTTTAATTTGTCTTTAATATTTAACTCCTTTTACCACCAACAAAAAAACTTTCTAAAAACCCTCTATTCTATTTACATTTTTAAATGACATAATTTTTGTGTTTTCAGTGCTAAGAAAATCTTAGAATGATCTAACTTAGCAGTCCCAACCATCAGTTTCCATCCCATATTTTAAAGCTAGTCATAGGAGCTATATGCCATTTTCAGTGTTTCAAAAAGCTAACAAAAATCAACTCAGGTGCTAACACACCAGTTTTCTTTGCTTTAGGCTTAGACATCATTTGTTCAGAGACTCTGATGGGTAGTGACTGCCACAGGAGTCCATTCTCTTTTTTCCTTCTCACATTCTTGCCTCAGTCCCTGGAGAAAAGAATTTCTGCTGACTTTGGCTGTCCTACAGAAAGCCGTGGAGACGGCTTCCATCCCTCCTTCCTTCCATTCCCTTGCTTCTTCCTCTCCACAGAAAGGGAGAGCAGAATCTGCTTGGTGAGGGTGGCATTCCCAGGTCTGGTCTCTATCCAGCAGGGTTAGTGTTGTTAAGTGTCATCTTATTAGAGATGGAGCTCTTGTCACGGCTCCTTGGGGAGCAGTGTTGATGTCCTCTGGCTTCCCTGATGGTCACTGGCTGAGGCTGGGTTGGCAGGAGAGGTAGTGAGTGAGGATGACTCATCATGCTCAGCTTCTAGTGAGCCTCTCAGCCATGTTTTCTAAGTTAGAGGATACATTTGAAGCCCACTCAGCTTAGTACTTTGCATTTACACAGGATTGGTCAAAATGTGGAGAAAAGTGGTGTGCAGTAGGATTTAAGAACGAGTTGCCTTCTTTAAACTTCTGATAATATCTTCAATTAATTTAATTGGGAGGGTTAATTAACACTTAAGAAATAAAATTTGATAGATGTAGCTTTAAGAAAAAAAAATACACTTGAAGGCCAGGTGTGCTGGTTCACACCTGAGCTAACCCCAGAGCTTTGGGAGGATGCCTTGAGGCCAGGAGTTTGAGATCATCCTGGCAACATAGCGAGACCCCATCTCCACAGAAAAAAAAAAAAAGAAAAGAAAATTATCTGGGCATGGTGGTGCATGCCTATAGTCCTATCTACTCAGGAGACTGAAGTGGGAGGATCACTTGAACCTGGGAGATCAAGGCTGCAGTGAGCTATGATCATGCCACTGCACCCCAGACTAGATGACAGACTGAGACTCTGTCTCTAAAAAAAGAAGAAAAAAAATACACACACACACACACACACACACACACACACACACACACACACACATACACACACACACACATACTTGAGAAGACTCAAAAGATAATCACTGATAATAAAAACTTGAGAAACACTGATCTAGTCTAATTCCTTCATTTCTCAGACAAGAAAGCTGAGATTCTGAGTGTTTCAGTAGAAATATGTCACAGCAGAAGAGAGCCAGATAGGAGCTCAGATCTCTCGAGCACGCTTTATGGTGCCTCTTTCCACTCTACCATCTTTCTCAAACCCAGCTGGTCAGTTAGGCTAGGAGAATCTTAGGACTTCATGTTGTTTGAGCTAATGATTCTGATCACTACAAGAGGCTGAATGGTGGTAGACTCTGCTGAACACAGTGGTTTGTAAACTTGGCTACATAAGATCCACTTGGTGAACTTTTAAAAATCCCAATGTCCAGGCCGCATCCCAAACCAATTAAATGAGAAGGCAGGAGGTGGGACTCAGACCCTACTAGTTTTTAAAACTCACCAGGTGATTTTAATGTGCAGGCAAGCAGAGAAGCACTACCCTCACATTTTTCTCAGTAAAGACAGATGCAAAGGTTTTGATTAAGAATTACCTTAACCTCAACCACCCAGAGGGCAATTAGGAAGCACTTAAAATTAACTCCACTCCCTCTAGCACAATGCCTTGTGCATAGAGGTGATCAATAAATATCTGATGCTGTAGGAAGATGCGACACTTAAGCATCAGCTTTGACTAAATAAACCTCCAAAAATAAGAGCTACTCTTTATTGATATTTTAAGAGAATTTGGGTTGGTGAGGCAGCCTGGAGCCTGTTCTCTTGAACACCACTTTTGTGCAGAACAAAAAACCTCATTCACTCTGTGGGAGAACAGAATTTGGACCTGAAATCTACAAAGACCAGATAGGTACTAAATTTGGGTGATTCTCTCTTTCTTTCTATTCTTTAAATGGTCTCTTTTTAAAACAGAGAAGACAATTTGGCTAACTTCTCTCAATCCCCCCAAAAGGGGGTGATGGGTGCCGATGTATCTCTTTGTAGGAGCAGCCAAGGTGAGTAGACCAAAGTTGACACCAAGAAGGTAAAGAAGAATTGTTATTTTCTGTTTCTTCTGGGGTTGGTTTCAAGGATAGGATGGAAGAGACCCAGAACTATGCACCGGAAAGTGAAAGCTTCCATTCTTTCTTTGCTGCAAAATAGCTGTGTGATCTTAAAAGTAAAAGTCTCTCTGACATCTGTTCTTTCATTTATAAGATGGTGATACCCCTATATTTTACAGCCTGTATGTGAAAATCAGATGAAGTAGTACATGGGAATGTTGTGTGAGAAGCACGATGTTTTCTAAAGATGCAAACAATCTGAACCTTGGCAAAGTTACTATTCAATCCAGTATTCAAGAAAGCAAAAGCTACACATTTATGTTTTATTGCACAAACTAACGAGGATGACTAGTTCTTGGTGCTGATCTAGGAACTGTTGAGACAAGGGTAGATTAGATAGACGTGCTGCCTGACCTCAGGCTGATTACTGTACCAAGAAATAAAGATTGTACAGGGTAGTCAGATTCCACTGGACTATCCTGCAGGAACAACCCCCAAATCTCAGGTGGTTTATAATCACAACTATTTTTTTTTTATTCATGTTCTATGGTGTTGGCTATGACTTTGCCCTCATGTCTTTTTGTTCTGGGATTCAGGCTGAGGAAAAAATTTTCCATGGCATATGATGTTCTCATGGCAAATAAAAAACAAACAAGTTGGTGAAGACACACCAAGGCTCATAAGACTTCCATCAGACCTGACATCCATTGTGTTCCTTCCTACTGATTATAGCAAGTCATGTACCAAGGCTGACATCTGTGGGCAGGCAAGGTGCTCCTTCAGGAAACCCTGCAAGTTGCATGACAGCAGGCAAGGAAGTGAATCACTGAGAGGGATGATAAAGTCTGTCCCACGGCAGGCAATCTCAAAGTGGTATGGTAAACTGAGGTAAGGAAAGTTTAGAGTACCAGGGGAGACCAAAGGAAGAGCACACGACTCTGATAGAATCTGGGATTCGGGAATTCTGGAGATGAGTAGGAATTGGCTAAGTAAATGAGATTGGAGGAGGGGAAAGGTATTATGCAGAAAAAAACGCACATGCCAAGGGTCTCAGGCAAGAGGAAATAAGGCAAATTGAGGGACCCAGCAGTGCTTTGTATGGCTGGAGTGTGGGAGAGAAGGGTGTAGTGGGGGAAGCTAGGGCTAGAGAATTTGGGACCATATAATTAGGGTGCACCCATAATTAATCTTCCACCATATAGATCTCCCAAATCTAACCACTTTTGAGAATGGAAGGAGATGATGCTAATAAGCACACAAGAACAGCAAGCATGAGCCGGACTATCCCAGCCAAACCAGGTGAAGGTCATCTGAAGAACAAGTCATGTTGTAGAGCTTGGACTTTCACCTATGGCCATGCCTGTGAAGGGATTTGAGCAGGGAAGAGGCAGATACTCAGATTTACACTTTAGGAAGCACCTTCTGACTACAGTGTGCAGGGTGGATTGGAAGGGGGAAGAACAGAGTCAAGGAGACCATAGATAGAGTCATAATCCAGGTGAAATAAGATGGCAGGCAGGGCACCCACACACATGCACACATACACACACATATACACACATACCATCTGTTATACATAAAAGCTGGGCTCATTTCAGCCAAATGAAATATTCCTGGCTTATAAAACCCCCACAAAGTCATGTGCTTGTTCCCAGGCAGTGATCAGGAACAAAAGGAGAGACTAGTATCTTCAGATCATAATATACAGTGTAAGGAATACTTTAGTGATAAAAAGAGTCTTTCCCATCACCAAACATGTGAGGAAGGCTCAAAAACATGTCAACACTTGTGCACTGTGTTTTCAAGACATGGCTTTCCCTGAGGATTTCTACGGTAAAATGCAACTGGCATGTATGTCAAGCAGAAATACCCATCATGCTTTGTGCTCAAGACAACTCAGAACTGAGGTGGGTTCCAACAGCCTGCATTGGTAGCACCATTGATTCATGTCTGAGATCTGCTGGGTGTTTATGCTGAGAGCCCTAAAGTGAAAGGGGACAGTGTTATCATCTGGACGCCTCCTCTCCACCCTGCTGATGCCAAGAGTTATCCCTTTCATGTCAGGCTTGGCTTCCTTTCTCTTTCTGTCTCTGAGTTCTGTTTTTGTTTTTGTTTTTCTTGTTTTGTTTTAGCACATATTCCGTTCTATCAACCATATACAGAGCTCTTTGAAATAAGAGTATAGTAAAATATGTGTAGATTCATCCCAAGGTCTAATTGACAGCAGCAATCACATTCTTTTATGATCCCATCCTCATCAAGCATGGCATCATACGTGTATGCATCTTTTGCTTATTTTGCCGTTTTGTAGTTCTGTGTGACATGTTCACAATGTGATTCTCTCCTGCACCTATGACCTTCTGCTCCCCTATTTCCCTCTAGGGCCTCCCAAGTCTGGTTTTGTAACTGTTCCAGGCTTATGGTGTTTACTAGCCTGCATTTCCAGCCTCCTCATCTTCTTGCCACCAGCAGCTCCATTGGTCCTTTTCCTTCATCTGCCTAATACAGTTCTCAAAATATTTTAAAAGCAAATGCCCTTGAATAATAATGGTAGCTAATGCTTTGTGGCAGCTTCTAATGTGACAGGATGAGCAATGAGCTCTTTGCATAAACCATTCATTTCATCCTCACTACTATCAACTAGGCAGGTGCTTTTATTAGCTTCGTTTTACAGGATTGGAAACCGAAGTCAAGTACACGGCCAGAAAGCATAGAACTTAGCAAAGAGTGCTTGACATTGTGTATGGGTATGTATGAATTACAAATGTGTTTGGATGCAAGTAATAGGAAGGAAAAAACCCAATTTCAATGTTTCTTTTTAATTTTTATGTTAGTTTTAAGTGACAATAATAATTGTATATATTTATGGGATACCAACTCCAATGTTTTAAATAGGAGTGTACTTTTCTCACACTGCGAGGAATGTAACAGTAGGTTGTTACCTGGATTAGTTCAACAACTCAACAATGCAGGAAGTGACTTTTCCAAGATGGCTGCACAGTTCCACTGACACATCTACCTTTACAGTTGGAAGAAAAAGAACTTCCTCCTTATGTTTTTGCTTATTAAGGGAGGGAACTACTCTCTGCTCTCTCATCACTACCACTCCTAACAAATTTCCCTGACTTTTCATTGGCCATAACTGGGTAACATCCTCCCCTCCTCCCATAGATAATTTATTGTCCAGTGGAAAGGAGTTTGCTATGATTAATTCACACCAATCCTAATTCATTCCTTGAAACTGGGGTGGAGACCTGCATGTCTTAAGCTATCTCTAATTCAGTAGCTGAACAAATGGATTATGTTGCAGGGAAGAAGAAATAGAGATGACTATTGGGGAGGTAATTTACAGCATCTGCCAGCACTCAGTGGATGTTAGTTCCCATCCTACTCCCTTTAGAGCAGAGAGGCATCAACTCCAGGTGGTACTCTCTTGGGTTTTTTTCCATGGTAGCTGGATACAGGTGGATGGCCTTGTGGATGGCACAAGGTAACCCTAAATCCTGGATAGGCTCAGTCAGATTTTCAAACTAAAGCTTGCCTACATTCCAGTAAATAACTGAGAATGTGTGATTCAAAGGGCATTTATCAACATATTTGGAAAAACTCTAAGTATTTTGTGGAACTCATTGCAAATTGACTCTATGGTAATTTGAAGTACCAAAGGCTAAATTTTATTTCCCTAACTCATTTTGATCTCTGTTTATCTGATGTTTATTCAAAAGTAATTAGTCATCTTGTCAGCTGATAGACAGCCACTTTGATGGTTAACTACTCAGTAGCTACTTTCCTCTTCTTTGGGAGGTAAAATGCCCAACCAAAAGACTCAATTTTCCAGCCTTTGTGAGAGGCTACCAGAATATGGTTGTAAATCCTGGAGACGCAGCAACCATCTTGCAACTGTGAGGCAGCAAGCATGAAGAAGTCAATGCCAAGGGGGTAAGAAAAGAACCAAACACTAGGAGACTGAGGAGTGCTGACATCACATCACTGCTGAATAGGCCTGCACCATCTATGCCCAGGCTTCCTAACAACTGAAAAAAACAATAGATGTGAAAGTCCTATACATGGGTTTCTGTTACTGGCAGCCTAATATAGTTGCAATGGTTATAGTTTCTACATTCTAAAATAATTGCTATGTAAGTGGAAGTGAGACCAGAAAATATGGAGACAAAAGAAACCTTGAGTTTCACTCTAATAAGTCATTTTCATTTAGAAATAGTACCTAATCCAGAGTAGAAGTGGTCAGCCCTAAATATCCTTTTGGGCTCATCCCTTCTCCATTTGTCTCTCTTCCTTAATAAAAATATAATTACTGAAATCCCTTAGCTTAGTGGTTGATCTATAGTAAGCACTCAAAAATATTGCAGATTATTGAATTTTTCAGGTTATTTCCATTTCATTTTCGCCATCTTTAAAATAACAGCAATGACACGTATGTTTGTTGCAGCTCTATTCACAATAGCAAAAACATGGAAACAACCGTGTTGCCCATTGAAACTGAACTGGAAAAAAAAAACGTGGTACATATACACGATAGAATATTATGCAGCCATAAAAAGGACAAATATATGGACTTTGCAGCAACTTGGATGGATTTGGTCTATCATATTCAGTGATTTATCACAGAAACAAAGAACAGAGTTCCACATGTTCTCACTCATAAACAGACCTTGAACAATTACAATGCTATAAGAAAGCGATTGGCAATAGTGGGAAACTGTCAGGGGAGGTGGGGTGGGTTTGGCAGTTGAGGGAAACTGCTAGGGGAGGGAGGGGCATACTTCATCAACAAGGGTAGCTGCATGATCAATGTTTATATACCTAACCCTGAAACGTACCTCACATCTTTATAATAAAAATTAAAAAGAAATACATAACACATATGAAATTAGAAGTAAATAAAAAATGAGAAATATCATGAAAAATAAAAAAATAAAATAACAGCAATGATATTCCCCTGAACAGTCAGGATTACTAGACGTGATGCATGTGAAGCAGATGGAACATTCAGTCATTCATTCAACAAATGTTAATTGAGCATCCACTATGTGCCAGGCACTGTTCTAGGCATTACGGATACAGCAGCAAACCAGACAAACAAGGATCCTGCTCTCATCCTCCTGTAACAGATAGACTGTAAACCATAAACACGTGAGCCAACCAGGTTGTCTTCTGGTAATAGTGTCAGTGAGAAACCAAAACAGGTAGTGGGATAGAGGTGCATGGGCAGGGTTTTCTTTTAATCTGGGTCAGAGAAGTCTTCAGTGAGGAGGTGATTGCTGAACTGAAAATGAAGGATATGAGAGGAGTGAAGGAACTCAGTAAGTATCATTCTATTATTTCATTATATTGTTTTCTCACTTAAGCCTCATAGTAATTTTATTGCATTATTTCCATTTTACAAATTGGGAAAATCGAAGTCTGGTGAGGTTAAGTAACTTGCTTGAGATCACAAAGCAAATAAGCATTTGGATCACCATTTAGCCCGAAATGAGACTTGAAACCCCAATATTCTTGATGGGAGAGCCCTCAGCCCAGGCATTTTTGCGTTGCTGTAAGTATCAGCATGAGAGGGGAACCTCTGGGCTGGTGGGCTTCCATGAGGGTTAAGACGGAACCTTAGAAACACTTGGCTGAGTTGGAGCCACCAGAGTTCAGGGACCTTGACTGCTCTTCAGGTTATCTAATCCCTGGTTGCCTGAAGAACAGGATTGGGAACTTCATGTGATTCTAGAACATCACTGAGATGACCTGAGTCTCTAGACTCTGGAAAGATGAACTACTGGTTCTAGTTCAACTGACAATTTCATGCTAGACCCATCTTTGCCATATCAACTGGCACAACATATCGTAGATGTAAATGTCAGTCCTAAAAGACAAAAGCACCAATTCTGGGAGATGTAAAAGTCATTTGTGCCTGATAATAAGTTAATGAAGAAGTCTTGAGAAGGAAATCTTTACTGCCCTCTCCTTAAAATCCCAACATTTCCCCCTTCACACAGAAAGTATTAATTGAGCACCTAGTATGGGCTAAATATAGTGATGAAAAGGACAGCCAAGTTCTCTATTTTCATCAGGAGTAAGCGAAGGAAACAAGAAACAATCCCATTAAATAAAAGAATATCAGGAATGAAGTGCTGGGAGGAAAATAAAATTGGGGAATGAGAGAGACGGTGGGAGGATTACTTCAGAAAGATGGACGAGGAGGACATGTGAACTGAGAATGGGGGTGACAGGGAAGAGTCAGCTCTGGGAAAGGTCTTGGCAAAGGGTGTTCCATGGGCCTACCCAACAGCACCATCTGAGGAAGGAGGAACCTGGTCACATTTAAGGAACAAAAAGACCTGCTGTGGAGCCGGACACAGTGAGTAAGGGGTGGGAAGAGTGAGATGAAGCAGAAGACACAGATGGGGTCAAATCATGTGGGGCCTTGCTGGCTGCAGTGAGAACATGGAACTGCCCATTAGTCCAGTCAAAGTCACTGGGGTGCTACTGTGGTGAGCACACACATGTGCTCCTTCCTGCCCCATGCCCACCCCAACTCACCCAATGGAGAGCCTCCATGAAAACCTGGTGCCTACTCTTGCCTTTGTCTATTCCTGATTTCTGGGAAGATAACTGGAATACAAATGAAGCTCTCTGAATGGCATGGAGTTCCATCTTCCCACCCTGTGTAACCATTTATCACTGGGAAATGACAGATATTCCAGGTGGCTAGATGCCAAGTAAAAAATATTCCTGTATTTCTTTCTCCACTTCAGTATGTATATATTTCAAAAAACAAGCCTTTTCCTCACCTGCCTGTCCCATAGCCATCCTAAGCAAGCTTCTCTGAGCCAAAAAGATGTGATCTTTTTGTGCTAAACTCATGGAATACAATGAATACTGATAAAGTCGGTCCTTGGTCAGCCCTATAAAGTCATTTGTTGAGAATACCTTTGGGTAGAAATGTTCTTCTCAGGATTTTCAGCTCTTATATGAGCTTATTCCAATGTTACTTTCAAGAACCCAGAAAGGTCAAATATTTTAGTCCAAGTCCATCTCTAATTAATTGTAGTATTTATGTTTAAATAGATCAATAGCCAAGTTTGACCTCAATGTACAATGTGAGCTATTACAATATCACTGCAAGATGAAGGAAGCTGTAATATGTGGGTCAGGCAAACCACTTATATTGAACCCAGCAATACAGACTAGACGTTTTTGTTCTAATGAACATTGTATTTCAATGTTAAAAATGGGAAGACCACACTCAGATTCCATCCACAGGTAAGCTCTGAAGCTGAAAGGAACAGGAGGAGCCTGGGGGGAAAAATCCCAAACCTGTAGTCTTCTTTTAGTGGTAAGACAAACCTGGCTGGCTGGAAACCACAGCCACAGTTCTGAGTTAGTTTGTCTTTTCAAAGAGGAAAAAAACAGAGAAAAATGGACAACTCTTTCATAACTTATAAATGTTGTTCTTTGTGTATTTAACAATTATTTTAAAAATTATTTTTAAGTGAGCCATGCTTGTGGAAAAATATAACTCTAGCAATATAGGTTGAAGTCACATTTGATTAAGAAGAAATTTTAACATGTTTTCAAGAATGTTCACTTTGCTGAATGAACCTAGGATGAGGAACTCTTCCTGCAGAAATGACTGGTAGGACATTGGGCAGGCACTCAATCTCTGATTCTCTGCTTAAAATGGCATCATTATAATTCTTTGCCTTGAATCTTGACTTTTGTTTTCTAGAGATATTTATTAAAATACAAATGTTCTTAGGGAAGCATTATGACATTAACTACAAGGTTATTAATGAAGAATTTAGGCAGAAAAATATGATTTCATATGAAAGTGGGGCACGTATGTGTGTGTTTTTATATGTGTGCACGTGTATGTCTGTGTATGTGTTTATTTGTATCTTTGTCCATGTGTGCTTGTATGTATGTATGTATGTGTCTATGTGGGAGTCTACGTATATGTCCGTGTATATGGACATGTCTATGTGAGTATGTGGGTCCATGTGTAGTTTATATGTATGTTCTGAATAACTCTCGATTGGAAGTCTAGATAACAGGGTTTTCTAATTGAAGTGTATTACATGCATTCTCTGGTCTTAGTTATCTGCAAAATTAGGAGATCAGACAGAACATCTTTCAGATTTTTTTATGCACAAATGTATAATTTCACTGAAACCAGTCCTTCCTGACCTGTAAGTAAACTTTATTGTCTGATTGGAAATTGGATTATTACTTTCACCTCTCACCATCAGTAAGCACAAGTTATTCCATAATTGTGAAAAAAATCCATGAAAGTATCAATTTCTTTAAAGGCAGGGAGCAAAATGAGCAACATCTCTTTATCATTTTACATTTCTCTTCTGTCCTTACTGGAATAGTTGTTGAGTTTTTTCTAAGAATAGATGCTAAATTTTTTCTCTTCCCACCACTCCATTCTGGGGTATCCCTCCAGTAAATAAATGGTATGTCAGAGCTCAGAGTGGACCTCTGCTGGTGAAGAACTCAACTTGTGCTTGATTTTTAGTAGTCAGTGAAAGCATTTTTCCTCCAGGATGAGTTTGTTATATACGCTGAACCAGGTTGTCCTAGACAAAGGGTCTCTCTCTCTCACATCAACTGGGTGTGTCAATAGTCTACTTGTTGGTCTCTACTCTACCTGCCCTCTCTAACCAACACAATTATTTAAATAGCAGACTGAAAATACACAATAATAATGAGATAGAATAATACTGGGTAGTTACAGGAGGATGGAAAAATACCAGGCAACAGTTAAGAAATCACATGACCAGTTAAGGAGGAACTGAAACAAGGTATGAAGACGAAGAACTGATGAGGCCCCGAAAAAACAGGACGTAGTCAAACCATCTAAGACTGATTGGATCCAACATGGTGATAGATTTGACTGGCAAGTGACCTCCAAGCTCATTATACCCTCCTTAGCATACTAAAGGACACACACACCAGTGCCATGACAATTCTTGTTTTGACCAAATAAGGACAGAAAAGAGGAGGGTGCCCAATTCTAGGAAATCCCCACCCTTTTTCCAGAAAACTCATGAAGATTCCACTCCTTAATTAGAGATAGCTATAAAAAGAAAAACCTGGTCCTTATTAGGTGGGATTTACTCTCTTGAGTATGCCCACACTTCCTTTTCTTGAGTGTATACTTTCTCTTTACAATAAACATCTTTTGCTTCACTCTGCTCATCCTTGCAATTCTTTCTTGCAATGGTGTCAAAAACCTGGGTACCAGGCTGAGGTTGATGGTATCTTCTGCTTCAGGAGTCCCTCCTGAGACCTTTGGCATAAATAACATAGATGTACCTAGTAGAACATTCTTTGTCTATGAATAATTCCGTGTAGCCCTTTTTTTATAGGAAGATTTTATTATATTATTTAAAATTTTTAATTTAAAGGTGTAGAGTATAATTCAGGGTTAGATATACAAATGGTTGTTGTACAGGTAAAGTTGGGACCTCACTTTGGTGCCCATATCACCTGATTTGAGATCAGGTATCCTTATTGATAAAGTGTGCCCCCTCACTCCCTCCCCTGACAGTTTCCCACTATTGCCAATCCCTTTCTTACAGTATTATGATAATTGTTCAGGGTCCACTTATGAGTGAGAACATGTGGTGCTCAGTTCTTTGTTTCTGTGAGAGATCACTGACTATTATAGACTCCAAATCCATTCGAGTTGCTGCAAAGTCCATATGTTTGTCCTTTATGACTGCGTAATAGTCCATTGTGTATATGTACCACATTGAAAAAAATCCAGTCTACTTTTGATGGGCAGCATGGTTGGTTCCATGTTTTTCCTATTGTGAATAGTGCTGCAATAAACATGCATGTACAGGTATCTTTTTTGTAGAATAATGTGAATTCCTCTGGGTATATTCCAGAAGGGGATTGCTGGGTCATATGGGAGGTCGATTTTTAGATCTTTTAGGAGTAGCCACACTGTTTTCCACAGAGGTTGTACTAGTTTACACTCCCACCAACAGTGTATAAGTGTTCCCTTTTCCCCGCATCCTCTCCAACATCTGTTGTTTTTGTGTTATTGATGATGGCCATCCTGACTGTAGTTAGGTGGTATCTAAGTGTAGTTTTAATTTGCATTTCTTTGATGATTAGTGAGGCAGAGCATTTTTTCATATATCTGTTGGCTGCTCATATGTCTTCTTTTGTGAAATGTCTATTCATATCTTTTGCCCTTTTTTTTTTTTGAGTTGAAGTCTTACTTTGTCACCCAGGCTGGAGTGCAGTGGCATGCTCACGGCCATCCTAGCATCTACCTGCTAGACTCCGGCAATCCTTCTGCCTCCGTCTTCCAAGTAGCTGGAGCTACAGGCATGAGCTACCATGCCTGGCAAATTTTTGATGTATTGTAGAGATGAGGTCTTGCCATGTTGCCTGGGCTAGGTGAACCCGCAGGCTCAGGCGATCCATTTGCCTCGGCCTCCCAAAGTGCTGGGATTACAGGTTGAACCATGGAGCCCGGTCATCATTTCATCATTGCCCACTTTTTCATAGGGCTGCTTGTTGTTGTTGGTGGTGGTTTTTTTTGGCTTTGCAACATATTTGAGTTCCTTGTAGATCCTAGATGTTAGGCCTTTGTCAGATATACAGGTTTAATGGAATACCCATTATATTACCAGTATCATTCTTCTCAGACCTGTAAGCAACAATACAGAAATTCATATGGAATCATAAAAGACCATGAAGAGCCAAAACAAAAGAAAGTGGGAGGTATTACACTTCCAGACTTTAAACTTTATTATAAAGCTACAATAATAAAAACAGTCTGATACTGGTTCAAGAACAGGCATATAGACCAGTGGAACAGGATAGAGATTCTGGAAGCAAAACCTCAATTTCTCAACCAACTCATCTTCAACAAAGCCTCTGCTAACAATCACTGGGGAGAGGAGAACTTATTTAGTAAATGGTGCTGGGAAAACGGGGTGACCACATGCAGAAGTTTAAAACAAGACTCCTATCACCATACACAAAAATGGACTCTAAATGGATCAAAGACCTAAATGTAAAACCTCAAACTATAAGAACCCTAGAGACATCTCTATGGAAATTGGAACTTGCAACCAACTCATGACCAAAACTCCCAAGTGCCCATGCCACAAGAGATAAGATAGACAAGTGGAATCTCATCAAACTGAAAAGCTTCTGCAAAGCTGAAGAAACCATCAGAGAGTGGGTGACAGCCCTAAGTGTAGCTCTTAAAGTCACATTTTTGAATGCAGCTGAAAACTCTTAACCATCAAATAGCTCCATTCCTTCTAATTGTGTCCTTGGGGGTAGATAACAGATCTAACTAAAAATTCTTCATCCTTCCCTTAGAGAATGAGTGATGGACTCTAAATTGCTGCCCTGCCTTTGGAGTGGGACATCCTATCCACCATCCCTCCTTGGTCACCTTCATTCCCACTTGTTCCACCTCTCTTCCAAGGCCAGTCTTGACTTATAGAGCAGATGTTCCCAGTTGATGCAACTTGTGGCCTGCTATCACTGAACCATTAACATAAGGGGATTTCTAATCCCTGTTGCAGGCAGATAGAGGGATGCCCCACAGATCAGCTCCATGGAACACTCCCCACCCTTGTCATTTTTGATGTGGCTCTTTGGAGCTGCCAGGCTTCTGAGGCTCTGCCAAGTCAAGCATCAGGTCTGCAGCTCACATTGAACACCCAAAGCCTAAACACAAGAAACATCAACCCAGGCTTGCCACCATCAGGGATGAGCATACTTCAACTACCCTTCAAGCCTATCTTTATCTGTCCTGGAAACTTTTTTGGATGTTTCCCAGAGCCCCAGAATTGAGAGAGACTTGGGGGAATGGGAGATACAGGTATATTTCCATCTATGGCGTTAAAAGAGAAACTTTATAGACAAAATACATTTGACAGAGTTATTTGAGCATTAAAGGAATTAGGCAGCACTGAAAACTAGAAGAGGTTCAGAGAGTTCAGCTTTAGCAGCATGAACAGTGGCTTTTATAGGCTATACACAGCAGCAAAGTAATTACAGTGGGCCATCTGTGTAGATTCCACACCTGTGTATTTGACCAACCACGGATCAAAAGTATTCAGGAAAAAAAATTGCACCAAGTTCCAAAAAAGCAAAACTTGAATTTGTCACACACTGAGCACTACATTGAATCCATGCGAATGAAGTGATGTGTAGACATTGTATTAGGTATTATAAGTAATCTAGAGATTATTTAAAATAATCAAGAGGATATGCATAGGTTCTATGCAAATATGTTATATAGGAGACTTCAGCATCCTCCGTGTAACCCCTGGAACCAACACCCCACAAAAACAGAGTGATTGTCTACAACTAGGCGTTTGCCTTATTTGAGTATAATCTGGTGAAAAGTCCCTAGTTAGAGGTTAGAGTTTTCTAATTGGTTAAATTTAAGTTTCTTTTTCTGTTTCCATTGAATTGGGTTTTGGCTTGCTTATGTAGGAACCCAAGACACCAGAGCTGTCTCAGCCTGATGGTGAAGTATTTTTTAACACAGGCTATATCATACCCTCTTTACCAAACACACCAGGTACCCATTTCTATTTTAAGGCTCTTGTGAAAGAAGCCAGGCTCTGTTGGGTCCAACTTTGTTCTTTCCTCACAACTGCCATGCCTACCCATTCTGTAGGGTCATTCTGTCCCCAGCCACCTCCTTAGATGAGAACCAGGTAGACCCATGGCTTTTTTGATCACCCTCAGCTAATAAGTCCTCTGGTCACATTAATCTTCAAAAAGTCCTTGACCAATAATAAATATGTCTAACCCTATCTAATAATCAAAACTCTAAACTTAACAGGTTATGTCTTTTCTACACACAGATGACGCTTGCTTCAAATGGAAATCTATGGTGGAAAAGAAAGCTGTGGTCTACTTCTCTATGTCAGTGTCTGACTCGTTTGTAGGAAAAAAAGCGGGAAAGGTGTTACTCAACTGCATTTTATATGGCATTGGTTCGTTCTGCTAGTATGGATGGTGAAAACCAACTTTCTCTTCTGGGTAACCCCTACAACCATTTTCCATTTCTCTGCATTGTCTATGACAGGTCACTTACAATGCCTCCCACAGTCCCTGGACACTGGGGGTACACATTCAGGCTTTTTCAATCAAATCTCCTAACCTCTACATAGAGGCTTGTTGAATAGGGTAGAATTGTGTCATTTAGACAACTCTAAAAGATATGTTGAAGTCCTAACCCTCAGTATCTCAGAATCTGACCTTGTTTGGGAACAGGGCTTTTATAGATCTAATCAAGATGAAGTCATATTGGATTAGAGTTGTCTCTAAATTTAATGACCAGAGTCTTCAAAAGAAGAGGAAAATTTGGCCATAGACACACACACAGTGAAGAAGGCCATGTAATGATAGAGGCAGAGACTGGAGTTTTGCTGCCTCAAATCAAGGAATGCCAGGGATTGTCAGCAACTAGCCAAAGCTGGGAGAACAGATTCTCCCTCTGAGCTCCCAAGAAGAAACCAATCCTGCCAACATCTTGATTTAAAACTATTAGCCTCCAGAACTGTAAGAGAATAAATTTCTGTTGTTTTAAACCAATAATCGAGAGGCTATGTATAGGTTTTAAGCCATAAGTTTGCAGTGTTTTGCTACAGCAGCTCTAGAAAACTAATACACACAGTATCTCTAGACCAAGCTCTTGCAGTACAGAGATTATGCATTCCTCTTTTTGTATACCTTCACCCTCACCCCCACCCAGCATAGTGTCTGGTATAGAAGTCACTTCATTAAATGTTGAGTGAGTGAATGAGATCTACATGATTGGAGAAAACACTCAGATGTTTGGTAATGATTGGATGACAAGTTGAACAATTTGCTTTTTTTAAAAAAAAAAATTATTTATTTATTTACTCAGTTTTTACAGAGATGGAGTCTCACTATGTTGCCTAGGCTTGTCTCAAACTCCTGGGATCAGATGAGCCTCCCACCTTGGCCTCCCAAAGTACAGGGATTACAGGCATGAGTTACCAACCCTGGCTGAATTTTCTTTTCATTTTTCATACTGATCTTGTACAAAAGAGCCATTTATTTATACAACTTTTTTTAAACCAAGATAAAAAGATATTATTATATATAATTAAAAGAAAGCCTTGGTTAACTAACTTTATTAGTCAAATTATTCAATAATTCAGTCATTTTCCCTCATTTTTCCCCTTTGTAAGACCCTCCCTTTAAAAGCAGTGATACAGAACACTGTAGTTCATTGAATTTTGAGTGCCTTTTTAAAAAAGAGAAACATTAGGAATGACAAAGTAGCTAGGAAAGTAGTGTTAATCCTCAGAACCGCTACTTCCTTGCTTGCCTTCTTACTCTTTCTCTTTCTTTGGTTTTTAATTGTTTTCAAAATAAAGCAGTCATGTAAATTTCAAGTAGCCCGAAAGCTCTGCCCTGACTGACTCTGGGAAAATCTACACATCTCTGCAAAATGATCATTACTATTCCGAGACCAGATTCAGGAGGGTATCTTCTCACTTTCTTATTCCTTTGACCTCTTTTCTTGCCTCTCTCTATGGTAAATATGGTAAAGTTATCAGATGCAAGAACATTGAAATCTTGTGTGCCCATATATCTGATTTTTGTTATTGTTGTTGCTGAAATTAGTCTCCACCCAGCTGAAAAGACCAGAACAGACAAATCAGGCAGATATACCTTCAACCCTTTCCTTGCCCAAACTACTCAAATAATGTGATTTCAAATTAATAACCCCAAAGGCAAAAGCTTCAACTACCCAGGGATGTTCAAGACCCCGGGCAATCTGTTCTTTAACCATTCAACATGGAATGCAGGAGCAAACCATCCTGGTGATACCCCAGGGCTAATAGGATAGAGGACTCAAACAAACTGAGAGAGAGTGATCTAATTGATAAGGGAGAAATAGGCTTGGTGGATTTCAGTTTCTCCACCAGGAAGGTGGGTCATCGATGTAACATACTTTTAATTAAGGAAGTTTGAGAGGCTTCTTTATCACATGGGTAAACAATTTCTTAGAGTAATAGAGAGGTTGTCAATGATTCTTTTATGTTCAAAAAACCCTATATTGTGCTGGAGGTCAATGAGAAGCTGTGGAAGGTGAGATCTGTTCAATACTCATGGCCTAAGGTCTGCAGAAATTTCCATAATATAAGGAAGGATCCTACTGGGACAAGAATGCTAAACTGCAGAGCTTTTTTTTTATTTCTTGTTTTTCTTTTTTTTCTTCTGGCTATCACAGCTTCTTTGCGTCATCTTCCATAAATATCCAAAACATCACGGATTGTTAAACTATCTTCCTTTAAATAAACTCAGGGATTAAAATTAAAACTTTGACCAATCTATCTTAATAAAAAAAAATCAGACAGTAGGGGGAAAAATTGTGTGGATAGAATGAGATTTTAAAATTCAATTACAGAAGAAGCAGCTGTTTATTTGATTATCTCCTATCTTGGAATCTTGGATTTGAGCTCTATAAATGCCTGGTAAGCTATCTGGTTCTTTTACCCACTGCCAGGATTTCTCTCTACCCTTTACTGAATTTTTATCCCACTGTCGTTCCAAGCCAATTGTTGTTGGGACTCTAATGGTCAAATAAATATTCTAAAAAGAATCACATTTTCTTAGTTTCTTTCAAGCCATGATTGCAAATCTAAGTCTTTAGTCTCTTGGGCCCATCAAAAAGAACATGCTGTTCTCAGTAAATAAAGACAAAGACGTACAACAGAAAATTTCACCCAATTTAAAATCCTATCAAGATCAGCTCAAAATGAAGGATTCTAACACTGGAGCAACAGATTGTATTCAGCTAAGGTTGATCAAGCATAGAACTGGGGGAACATTTTTTCTTCTTGTATCCATCCTTTCCAATGGTCATTCATCCCCTTCTCCCAGAGGGCCAGGCTGCTGGGTTACCTGTTTAGCTCAAGGAAAGTGTCTGACATGCTACTGTAGGTGGGATTGAGAGATGGAGAACATTAGAAATCCTATTCCTGACAATGCTGATTGGATTTAAGGGAACATTTGTCTTTTTTGTTTCTTTTGGTGTGTAGTGTGTAGTGCCTCATACACTTGGGGACTGTCCTGACACCTTGAGTTTCAGAAACAAGTAGAGCCCACCCCAACTGTGGCAGTGGAAACTGCCACATCCTTGCTTTCCTAGCTTATCTTGCAGGGAGAGGATGAGCTCATGATTCAGCCTCTAAGAATCAGACTCAGCCACACTAGGCAGAACCAGAAGTCAGTGATGCAGAGAAGCAGGCACCATATAGACGCTCTCTCTGGTGCCAGGAGTGGTGAGTAGTTGCAGGTGACTATGCTCCAGGTGCTGCAGTGGCTGTGGCTTTTGCAGCACCATCGTGTGTTTGGTGGGTATAGTGATGATTTTTCTCATCGGGCCTGCTCTGTGATTGTGACTGCTGTCGCTGGTTGCTTCAAGTATGTCTCTCCAGCCCTTGCAGTGATTTGTAAAATATGTCTCTCCAGCCCTTCAAGTATGTCTCTCCAGCCCTTGCAGTTATTTGTAAAATATGTCTCTCCAGCCCTTCAAGTATGTCTCTCCAGCCCTTGCAGTGATTTGTAAAATACCCAATATCCCATGCTTTGGGAGGCTGAGGTGAATGGATTGCCTGAGCCCGCAGGTTCGAGATCCGCCTGGGGAACTTGGCGAGACCTCATCTCTACAATAAAACAAAAAATTAGCCCGGTGTGGTAGCACACACCTGTAGTTCCAGCTACTTGGAAGGCTGAGGCGGAAGGATCGCCAGAGCCCAGCAGGTTGAGGCTTCAGTGGCCGGGAGCGGCCACTATACTCCAGTCTGGGCGACAGAGTGAGACTCCAACTCAAAACAAACAAACAAACAAACAAACAAACAAAAAATTACCCAATATCCTTCACTTATATGCCTCTGCAGAAATCGGCGGAGTTCTGTTGCTTACAACTATGAGCACTGATGTTCATAAATAAATATCAGCACCTCCTTTGCTCTAACCGCTGTGTAGAGTATGGGAAAATTTTCATTTATGTCCCCTAAGGGAATGTTGTTACTGAATGTTGATTGCTTTTCTTTAGTCTAAATTAATTAAATGACACAGTATCTATTGTTGAAAACAAACAAAGATCATTTTGCACAGTATACTGCAAATAGTGATTATAATATATGATCTTTCCAGAGAAATAAAAGGAAACAATGTGTTCATTCAGACAGCTCCTGTTGGAAATTGCAAGCCTGTCCTCTACATTGTAATCCATTTTCTCCTCAACTCAAATGCAGCAAACTCCACAGTGGCTTAGTAACACATTGACAGCGTAAAATACAGTATAGGGATAAAAGTTGCAAACAAAGTAAGGGCACGAATCCTGCTCATGGAAAACATGTGGAGGACACAAGCATTTCTCCATAAAAGATAGGAAAACAAGGAACCAAGACTTTGTCTATGATTTGTGGAACAAGAAAGGCTGTTCTCAATGTTCAACTCCATCTTCTTGGGTCCACCCACAAGATAGAGAACTAGGATGCAGAGTGAGCCTGTTTTTAAAGCAAATCCCATGCATGGAGACTTTGCTTTTCTTTAAAGCTGAGCTGAGAGTAGAAGGTGTTCATAAGGTTGATCTTTAAAACCCCCCCAGCTCCTCTGCCATGCAGAAGACTCCTCCTCCCACCTTAGCATCATCTGTATTTAACTCAGTTTATGTGTCTGTTCAAGCTATTCAGGATCTATAGGCTCCCTGATGGTGGCCCTGTCTCTTTTACCTCTCTGTCTTCACCAAGAGCAAGGTTGGCCCTTGATATGCATTCACTGATTAATAAGTCAGATGATCTCATGGATCTGTATTCAGACTGTAGCTGAACTTTTGAGGACAGAACGTAATAGAATAAATATCCCACCCAGCTGAAGGATATTCAGATGTCAAACCATGCTAAAGGAAAAGCCACCAGTGATGAGGGTTTGGGTTTATGGGCACAAATACAGGCTCTGAGAGAAGGGGGCAAGGGATTTTCTCCCTCTTCCAAGAAAAACAAAAGCCAGGTTTTAGGCAGTTCGTTAGTTATCTGGTTGGTTAGTTCATTTGCTTGTTGGTTTGGTTTGCTTTGCCACACAAAGCACCAGAGCTGGCACAGACAGTTCAAGCTCAGGATATTATTGTTGTCATCAGCATCTTCTGACTATAAGCAGGGCATAAGAACTGACTTATTAACTCTTGTGTACATTTATTGAGTGCCTATTATGTTTGATGCACTACAGAATATGTTAATTTATTTACTCCTGACAACCTCATGGGGAAGGCTCTATTTTTATCCCACTTCATAAATAAGAAAATTGAGGCTTGAGATGTCAACCCTTGCCTGACAGCCCATAGCAAGTAGGTAGCAGTGATGGGGAGCAAGTTCTGAGCCTTCTTAAACTATTCCTGAGGCTTTGTTCAATAGCTCCTCAAATTCCTTTTTGAGTGCAAAAGCGAGTTATTATGGAAGAGTGATGGGAGCTCTTATTCACTTATGTATTTGTAATACACTTCTGTGTTAGAATACTCAGGTTTTTTTTTTTTTTTTTTTGAGTTGGAGTCTCACTCTGTCGCCCAGACTAGAGTGCAGTGGCCGCTCCCGGCCACCACAGCCTCGACCTGCTAGGCTCTGGCGATCCTTCCGCCTCAGCCTTCCAAGTAGCCGGAATTACAGGCACGCACTACCACGCCCGGCAGATTTTTTTTGATTTATTGTGGAGATGAGGTCTCTCTGCCCAGGCGGGTCTCGAACCCGTGGGCACAGGCAATCCACTCACCTCAGCCTCCCAAAGGTGCGGGATTACAGGCTGAGCCACCGAGCCCGGCTAGAATACTCAGGTTTTAATGTCTGGGAGATGTATGATATGCTGGGAAATTCAAAATGGAAGAGAATGAATTGAGCTATTTAAGTGTGACAGTCCCCAGGGGAAGCTTTGTTCTTCTGCTCCCTTCCCAGAGCACTTGTATCCTCTGAGAAGGTAGCACCTCTCATGACCTCATCCCAACCTGGAGTACTCCTGAATAACCATCTCCAGTCCACTCTGGGGGTCCTTGGTTGTCTCTCTAGCTAGTGCCTTGGACATAGCATCCCTAGGGAGAAAGCACTGGATGGCTTTACCCCAGAACTAGATCCTACACTGGACCACCCCCATCGACTTCCACTCTGATACTCTCAAGGGGCTTATCATTTTGATTTTACCTGCACCCAAATTTTAGGAGCTGGCGATACCTTTTGCTAACATCACTCTGAAAGACAGTCAAATTTCTCTGTACCTAGCTTGGCTCCCAAATACAGAAAACAGCAAAGTGAGTTTTGAGCAGGTGTAGCAATTGTTATCCAGGTAGTCTCTGAGAAATCCAGCTGGGCTAATTTTCTGTTGTATAATAACGTATTTAATCCTGAAACCTAAAAGAACAGAAAAAATGTTTATTTTTTCAATTCAAAAATGGTTATGGGGATCCATATGTACTAGGCAATTTACACAAACTATTTCAATTGAGCCTCACAACCCCTGGAAGGAGTATTGTTATTCCTGTATTTATAGATGAAGAAAACCAGACTCAGAGGGATTATGCTCAAGAGTGCCTAGATAGTGAGCAGATGTGTCAGGATTAGACCTGGGTGCGACCAGTTGAAGCCATGCAGACTCGTCTCCTATTACTGCCACAGCCATAGTCCACTTCATGTACTCAACTAGAGATGAGCATTTGCATCTGTTTTCCAAAGTCAGTGTTCATATCTGCCAAGGATTTTTGCACTTGAAAATTATTATTAAACATGTGCATCTCTTTCTACTTGACCTCGTGTAGGCATGAGCCACACTTTATCATAACAGACTTCGTCTCACCACACTTACTTGTCCCAAGGCTCAAGATCCAGAAGACCTATGAGAGTGGGGAGGACTGAAGAACTGACACAAGACAGGCTAAGGATGTCTCCACAGGGGTCATGTTGAATTACTGACTTTAACTGGTATTTGTACATTTGCATTGTGAATAGGGGGTTGATTTGCCTCAATCTGGCTAATATGGGGAAATGAGATTTTTCAATTATGGAGACTGTCTAAATCTTGGCGGTTAGGTTACTTATGATTTTAAAAAGAAATCAATAAAATTCTGAAAACAAAAACAAAACAAAACAAAAACAAAGAAACCAGCAACATCTGTTTATAGAAGGAAAACAAATAAATTAAACCTTCTGAACGGTGTGTTTTCTTTTAAAATGAGAAAACTATAAACCAACATCCATGTCCGTTAGTTATGGTGGGACTGCTAAAACAACCCTAAGCAATGTAATGAAGTGCAAAACCTGCTGGAGACTGGTGATAAAATTGCAGCGTGGATCTCTCACCTCCTTCCTTCCCAAACAAATACATGTGGTCACATTTAAGAAATCAAGAAGTATCTTTTAAGTAACATTTAAATCCTTTTCTTCTTTCCTTTTGTGTTCCTTACACCCCATCACCAATTTTCTAAAGTTCCAAACTTGTAGGCATATGGTAGTAGGAATTATTTTAGCAGCAGAAAATCCTGATGTTGACAAAATTAACATGTAATAATAATGAAAACTTACTAGTTCATAAATACTATCAAATTTACTGAGTTTCCAGGAACTGTGATTAAGTATTGAGTTCTGTGCCCAAGTTTAGTTAATCAATGTCCATTCCAACTTTTCTGTTTATTCGCTCTACCGAACTATCCTTTTTGAAATCTGGTCTCATCATGCAGAACCCCTCCCAAAGATCTCAAGCATCTTTTTCTCCTTATTGTTTCATAAGGTTTGTATAGGGAAAAAAGTATTAAGAGTAAAACATATGCAACATTTCTTTGGCTCAAATAGATGAGAACAGGATATGTCTATATTTGAGCAAAGTACAAGCATTACATGTGCAGGGTACACACATATGCTATGTGTCTATGTGGTCACATTTCTCTCTGAGATTCATCTCCTTTCATTGCATTTATGAAATATTTCCATAAAACAGTATATCTTTATTTTATGGCTTCACAATTGTAAATACATATGGTTTCCAACTCACAATGGTTCAACTTAGATTTTTTTCTGTATGTATTCAGTACTTTTTTTTTTTTTTTTTGAGTTGGAGTCTCACTCTGTCACCCAGACTGGAGTGCAGTGGCACACTTCCGGCCACCACAGCCTCGACCTGCTGGGCTCAGGTGATCCTTCCGCCTCAGCCTTCCAAGTAGCTGGAACTACAGGCGTGCGCTACCATGCCCGACTGATTTTTGATTTATTGTAGGGAAGAGGTCTCGCCAAGTTGCCCAGGCGGGTCCCGAACCTGTGGGCTCAGGCAATTCACTCACCTCAGTCTCCCAATGTGCGGGATTACAGGCTGCTTAAGTACTATAAGGCTATGTCCGGATAAACCCATCATAAATTGAAAATATCATAAATCAAAAGTGCATTTTCACTTATATTTTCAACTATAGATGGATTTGTCAGGATGTAACTCCATCGTAAGTTGAAGAGTATCTGTACTGCACAAGCAATATGCTAATAATGACAAATATTTTCAAATGAGAATTGAGAAAATTTTGTAGCACCACTCATAATTCTACTTCTTAACAAATCATGCTTTTATGTTTATTTTTCTCTTCCATCTCTATGTGCATTTATAATATTTTTCATAACTATAATTCTTCTCTAAGATAAATTTGGCCAATTCATGTATTACTTAATATTAAGTGACATATTTTCACATGTAATACTGGGCTGACCATAATCAAATTAACCTTGCCCATCCCAATCCTAACACCTTGAGAAGCAATTATTTAATTGTTCTCAAAAAGCTGCCATCGGTCAAACACTTTTGAGCTTCTACTTGGTACTACTTGTGATTGTTAATTGTATGTGTCAACTTGACTGGGCCAGAGTGCCTGGATTAAACATTATTACTGCGTGCATCTATGAAGGTGTTTCTGGATGAGATTAGCATTTGAATCAGTGGACTCAGTAAAGCAGATTGTTCTCCCCAGTGTGTGTGGGGGGGTGGGGGGGCATTATTCAATCTATTGGGGTCTAAATAGAACAAAAGTTCTACTGAGAAAGGAGGAATTTGTCCCCCTTTTCTCCCTCCTTTTGAGTTGGAACATCTCATCTCATCTTCTTTTTGCTTTTGGACTGGAATTTACACCATCAGCTCCCCAGGCCTCAGATCTTCAGACTTGAACTGAACCATACCATCCACTTTCCTGGGTCTCCAGTTTGCAGATGGCAGATTGTGGAATTTCTCAGCTTCCACAGTCACTTGAGCTAATTCTTCATTTTATATCTCCTATTGGCTCTACTTTCCTGGAGAACCCTAACTAATACACTACTTTTGAACTTGCTCTTATGCTTTTATCCATCTCAAGTATGATACATCTTTGTATTCTGAGAGTGGGTTTGATTTTTGGACTCTACCACATCTTACATCAAGTCAAGTTTAATAAACAATACTGAAGTTAACTAGAAAATCAAGCAAAAGTAAAAATCAATACAACTGGTGAGTAATCTCTTGAGACACTGAGTTTCTTCTGTGACATATAGATTGACTCTAAAGATCATTTCCAAAGAGAGGTTCACAAGTGACTTGGGAAATGGCAGAATCAGTGTAGCAACGTTAGTCTCCCACAGAACCACACAGAACGGCACAGAACCACACAGAATGACACAGTGCTCATTTGGAGATCCTAATCCTTGTGTGTGGTTTGTAAAAGCAGTTTCATTCATGCATAACTTGACATTTCTGCCCATGTGCTGCTGGCGGCTGCCATGTGCTTGGCTCTGTTGGGTCAGCTTTGCTCAGAGGCTCTGGGGTCTGAGGAGCTCACACTCCACAATCCTCTCAACCCTGAGGTTCAAACAGCTGCCCTTAGAGAAACCAGGCTTTCCCCAGACTGTCTACATTCAGAAGAGCACTCAATAGGGAGTCTGTGATATTTTTTGCAACTCATTTTAGTCTTGACAGGCCTGGTCATCTGAAAATATGATGGCTCATGCAAACAGTATCCAAAGATGTGGGAGGATCCAAAGACCAGAT
This sequence comes from Carlito syrichta, assembly GCF_000164805.1. Lineage (NCBI taxonomy): Eukaryota > Metazoa > Chordata > Mammalia > Primates > Tarsiidae > Carlito > Carlito syrichta. Next base: position 1,427,637 of record NW_007253822.1, on the reverse strand, counting down.
CCTAGTCTTAGCCCTGCACCAACTAGCCTTTGGGAAATCATTTCTCTTCTCTGGCTGCAGCTTCCCTGCTGGTGACTCTCTCTTGATCTCTCCACAGCTGTGTTCTCCTCCCTACCCTGCCCTGTTCTGGGCCTAGGAGCTGATGTCTGTGGAGCCTTCCTTGCTCTCAAGCTTCTCCTTGGGTTTGGTGGAAGAGTCTCCCACAGAAGATCACAGGATGCCAGGAGGGAAGTTGGGGAATTACCCCCACCCCTGCGTGTTTTTTCTCTCTCTCTTTCCCCACTCCCTCCTCTGTCTCCTTCCTCCCCTTTCCCTTTCTCCCTCTGTCCCTCTCCTACTCCCTCTCTCTCTCTCTCTCTCTCTCTCTCTCTCTCTCTCTCTCTCTCTCTGCCTCTCTGCCTCTCTCCCTCTCTCCCTCTGTCCTTCTCTCCTTCTAGTCCTCTTCCTCCTCCCTCTCCCCCTCCCCTCCCTGCAGGGCTGTGGAGCGGCAATGGTTGTGTTCCTCTTTGGCCTCCTTTCCTATTAGGAGACAGCTGCCCACAGTTTCCACTCTTGCCAAGGACTAGCTCCCTGTTTTGCCACTTCAGCTGAGGGGTGGTAAGCATTGCTAGTCCCAGAACGCCTCAACATCCTTAACTGTGCTCAGACCTCTGTAAATAGTCCCTCCAGAAGGTTTTCTTCAATTAGTTCTTTCAGATATGCATTCCATTTCCTATAGGAGACTCTACATGATGAATTTTCTGATATGTATAATAAAGGGTTCAAACAAGTTGAAACTTAAGGTCCCTTTCAGCCCTACCGTTCTCTGTATCTCTGATCACACTGTTTGCTGATGGAAGCAGGGTAATTTTCCAACCACAGACTTGCTCAAAGAACAGTAACCTGCTTTTCTATGGAGGCCTTGATTTTCAACTTTATTATTTTTAAAGTCAAACTAAGATGACTTTAATAGTCAATAGTCATCATCCATTATAGGAAGCTGCTTATTCCAAATATTTGGCTTAGAGTGGGCAGATAGACACAAAAGTTAGTCCTTTTTTTATCCAGGTCTTATTTAAGAACGTCAGGATTAAAAAGCCTGTAATTAATTAGGGCACCTTTTCTTTTGCCTGATTCATGAAGTCCACCTTGCCCCAGTCATGTCCCTGCTGACCTGTCTGCAGGTTTGTCAGCCTGTCTCGCTGGACCTCATCCATCTGGCCTATCTAATTGTAACCACTGGGATGTAACTAGACACCAATGGCATTCTTCTTTTTTGAGTAATCGCATCAATGAGTTATATTAGCTGTCATATTAAAGTAGCTCTCTGCTAACCTCTGGTAATATGAGAACATCGTCCCCATTAGCTTTTCTTTCAGTTGGGTAACACCATCTCCCTAATGTTTTTGTCTCCTTAATCCAGACTGTGATAAAGTGCAAGAGAAGGAATAGAAAAGTAAGGACATTTGAGAGTGGTTCAATATTTTATTTTGTGTAGGTTTTTTCCCCCCAAAAATGTAAAAACAGGCATGTTAGAAGCAGAGGTCTTGTGAAGCCTTGGAATGGCGACTGTGAGAGGGATCCCACATTTTCTTAGGAAGTAAGGAAGACTGACAAGGCCTTTGGGAACATTAAATCTAACTTGGAAATAACTGGAGGTGGGTAGTAAGATAAGTAATTATTCTGTCCATTTTTACCATCTTTGTCTTTTCTCCAATAATGTTAGACCAGAATTAAAATAAATATCAGCAGCTTACTTAACTGCCATATTTTATTACTCATTTAAAATGAAAAAGTAAGTGGTTTCCGGTTTTTCATCTCCTAAAACATGGGTTCAAGGCATTTTACCAAATTTGGGAGGAATGTTTACAAAAATGCCTAAGATTGTATTTTTTTCCTATTTAAAATGGATCAGATATACTTTATTTTCAATGTCTTGTGAAGCCAATATATTTCTCGATGAGTATGATTTGAAAATAACAAACACAGATTTTATAAGCTGATGTCACCTGTCATAAATTCAAATTTTCAAACCTTGTTAAACTCAGGCTTGCTACTTGGCATTGTCATGGTCCTGACGTCTTTCTGCACTTGCCCTGAAGGCAGTAAGATGGGAACAGGAAAATCAAACTGAGAGCTAGATGAGAAGTGAGAAGAACTCCAGGGGGCTACTTTTGTGTACAAAATTCAAGAGAGCAGCCCTCTATTTATATGCACACCCACTTCCCCTTCCTGTGTGACTCTAGCTGTGGAGGAAGGTTTTTGGTTAACATCAGTTTTAAGGAAGAAAAACAGAATTATTCAGTTCAGTAAAAATGCATCAAATAAAAAAGTTACAGGTTTTGATATTTCTGTCTTTCTTTTTTCTTTTCTCCTTCCTTCTCTTCCCTCCATCTCTCCCTCCCTCCCTTCTCCTTTTCTTCTAATAGAAGCCAAGGGAAAAGTCCCCTTCCCCTTTGAAGGCTTGCTGAAAATCAGCCCACAAAAGGCAGATTAATAGGAGAAAAAGGCACATATATACATTTATTTCAGTATGCATAATACAGATACATTGCAGGATAACTAGTACTCAGTAACCCAAAGGGGTACAGATGGTTATACACCTTTCTTCATAGAGGAAAGGGAGTTGGGGGAAACGTGACATTTTGAGGGATAGTAAATGATTTTTTAGGGGGAAATGAATGGGCCCAATGCTCAGATGATGGTTAGTAAATAATTTTCTTTGCAAATTGAACAGGACAGAGAGCAGACATTGGTTTGGGATGAAGTTTGAGCTCCAGGTGTGGTGTTTAATTTTCAGAATTTTCCTCTGTGATATGAGTTTTAATCTTCTCTAGATAATGGCATTTCTGGGAGGGGATTGAAGGCCATTGTGTTTCTCTTTGGTGATTCCAGTTTCTATGTTGATAAAGCAACTTCAGAGAACAGCCTCATCCTGTGCTTTGAGAGTGACAGGATGGGTGGAGGAGAAGGTCAGAGAGACCTTGATGTTGCTTCATTCAAAGCACCATATTTGGGGGTAACATTGTAACATTTCTTGAGCTCTAGCCCTCCCTCTCTCCCTTCCGACCTCCCTTCCATCCTTTCCTTCCTTTCTTTTCCTTATTTCCTTTCTTTCTTCCTTCCTCCTTCTCTCTCTTACTTCCTTTTCCCCCCCTTCCTTCCTTTCTGCTTTTATTCAAGGAAGTGGCCAATGCCAGAACAATAAAAAGTAATCAGATTATATAGGCTAGATGTGATAGCTCATGCCTGTAACCCCAGCACTTTGGGAGACCAAGGCAGGAGAATGGCTTGAGCCCAGGAGTTTGAGACCAGCCTGAGCAACATAATGAGACCTCATCTCTATAAAAAATACAAAAATTGATTTGGCATGGTGGTGCTACTTAGGAGGCTGAGGTGGAAGGATTACTTAGGTCCAAGAGGTTGAAGATGCAGTAAGCTGAGATCATGTCACTGCACTCCAGCCTGGGCTACACAGTAAGACTTTGACTCAAATAACAACAACAACAACAACAACAACTAGGATTATATGAGTAGGAACACTGAGATAGAATTGGACTTCTTAAAAATACATTAATTAGATACCAGTTATGGCATCTGTGTCTGACGCCCTATTTTGAATGTTGGAAAAAGGATGACTCTATGTTTGGCGTGGCCTGCCTATGTCCCATTAGTATAAATACACAGATTGAATTTCCGCTCTTTTGGCTGACCATGTCTGCTGCTTTTAGCAGCAGCTGCCTCTCCTACCACTGCTACAGTTTTCTGCTCACACCCCTGCTCTGCCTTTCTTGGTGGAAAGTCAGTTTGGTCAATTGCCAACTCCAGAGATGATTTCTATAGTAATGGGATGCCCAGGGCCATGAAATTACACACAGGTTCATCAACTTCTGTCTAAACTGAACAACTATGATAACTATGGTAAAATGAAGCCTTTATAATTAAATGCTTAAAAACAGAGCCAAGTAGAGAAAAAGAGAAGGCAGGAAATCTCCCTAATGAATGAAATCCTAAACACATAATGTAGTTTTCTTACTTCCAGAAATCTATTATAAACAAAATAAGAAAGTAATTCCTACTTCAGCCTTTTTCGATTTCATAATGTCTTTCTAATCCTATGCTTGAACACACCAAGACCTTGTTTAAACTCCTTGTAGGGTTTAGTCCCATTACTGATGCAGTACAGCCATAATGACCCCAATAATAACCCTATACCTCTGGCATCATAGAACTGAATTTGGTCTCAAGCAGTTGTCTGGCCCAAGAAACTCTCTAGAACAGAGATTCTTTTCCAACTTCTTGAAGACATCCAGGATTTGACATTCCATAACTTCCCTCAGTAACATATGAGGGGTGACCCCCCAAGAAAAACTAGAATTATTTTTTGTACTGTTTATTCTGACATGTTCAAACTTCAATCACCTTCAAAGTACTCTCTTTTTGATGCAATACATCTATGCTTGGAACAGTTTTTGAACTCATCAACTTTGATGCCTTTTAGTGCTTCTATCATTTTTTGTTTCACCTCTTCTACATCAGCAAAAAGTTTCCCTTTGAAGACATTTTTTTTAAATCTGGGAAACAAAAAAAGTTGCTTGGGTGAGATTGGGTAAATAGGGCTGTGGGGCACAGGGGTCATGCTGTTTTGGGTCAAAAATTGCTGAACACTCAGCATAGTGTGGGCAGTTGTGCTCTTAATTCACCCATCATGAAATGGGCAAATGTGTTGAAAGAATTCTCTAAAGCAGAATGCAACCTCTCACAACAACACTAGTTGGTACAGTGATGCCAATGGGGAAGCTTGTACTACAAGGGTCCTGCCCTAGGTTTTTTGGGTCCCTGATCATATTTGGTATCAGATGATCTGGAGACATAATGCTTCAGGTCTAGTTTAATGAAGGATTTAATTCCTGTCCTTTGTTCCTTTGAAAAACAGAAGACAAAGACTTAATCATACCAGATCTCATTTTCTCCTTTTCTGCAAAATGAGGATGCCCAATGGCACGATCTGCAAACCCTTCTACCTAAAACATTCTGATTCCCATTTATTAATATTTTGACTTCTCTTTAAAATCAAACAGTCCTCTACTGAGTTAGAAAAGAAGACATGTATCCGGGCGCTGTGGATCATGCCTATAATCCCAGCACTTTGGGAGGCTGAAGTGAGAGATTTACCTGAGCCCATGGGTTCGAGACCAGCCTGGGCAACTTGATGAGACCTCATCTCTACAAGGAATTGAAAAATTAGCCAGGCGCCATGACAAGTGCCTATAGTTCCAACTACTTGGAAGGCTGAGGTAGAAAGATTGCCTGAGCCTAGCAGGTCAAGGCTGCAGTGGCCACGAACAGCATGCACTCCAGCCCGGGAAAAGGCTCCAACTCCAACAAGACTCCAACTCAAAATAAATAGATAGATAAATAGATAGATAGATAGATAAGAAAAGAGGACATGTAGGAGCTGTTAATGTTTCCTGAATGAATGACTAGATGAATGCATGTATGCCTTTCCTAAACCCTGCTTTCTCAACCAAGCAGTTAGATTTCACTCATTATCTTTTACCACTTAACTACTTTTTTTCATTAAAAAAAGAACTGGAAAGCTAAGAATGCAGAGTGGAAAGAAAATGGGCTTCCACACCACACTCACTAGTTATATAAACTGGAACAAGTTGCTTACCTTCTCTGTGGCTTAGTTTTTTCTTTGTCATAGAGACTAATGGAAGTGACCTCAAGGGTTGTTGTATAATGTATATAAAAAGTCTGACGCAAGCCGGGCTTGGTGGCTCAGCCTGTAATTCTGCACCTTTGGGAGGCTGAGGTGAGTGAATTGCCTGAGCCCGTGGGTTCGAGACCCACCTGGGCAACTTGGTGAGACCTCATCTCTACAATAAATCAAAATGAGCCGGGCGTGGTAGCACGCGCCTGTAGTTC